>NC_045547.1:33657234-33844734 GCF_009769535.1 Thamnophis elegans | reverse complement strand
AAGATCATTTCAGTAAATACTTGAAATAAAATGCAAACGCCTGTTTTGTAATATAGTTTTATCATTATTGTCAGTTTTAAATGTGGAAATCATAAAATATTTGAACACAAATAACCTTTCTGCCCCATGTAAAAGGCAGCAATTCTTTATTGAATTGATTTAATTTATGGTGTGTTGACGTGAGCGCTGTGAACAAAATGCATAATAAAAGATTTAAACTACATAACATTATTTGTCTATATAAAGAAAGGAAATAGTTCACATGAAATTTATCAGTCATTTATTACAACTGTCAAATGCTTATCTTTCTGTTTTAGCATTTAAAAGCAGCCAGTTAGAGGAAGTATAGTGATATATTGTGATCCATTAGCTATACACTGTACATAGTTTACTTAAGAAAATGAGTACATGTCCAGAAGTTCCTGTTTGAAACATACGCACAAGACTATCCATTAGCCTTAGCTTCCTCCATCTCTCATATCAATACTGGTTTACGTTATAGAGAACATTACACAGTATTTTGAACTAATTATTAACATCCCAACTCACTAAACTCTATATGAGTGCTAAATAAGTAACAGGACAGGATGATAAATAAACCTGCATTTTGATCCAGATTTGTATTTCAGTTGTCAAATTGCTGGCAGTCTTGCAAGCAGACTGGATGTATATCCCATGCCAAAAGATCTTGTAAAACAATTGCAATGTCATGTGTGAAATGAGCATTTCCTCACTACTGAGTTGAAAGTGCTCTCCTCTCATCCTTGAGGCAACAGAAAACTAGGCAAGCATGACATGTGCTAACCCTTGCTGATCTATATCCCACCTCTATTCCCTCTGTTGCAAGTAACTGCCAATCAAGTTTTCCTCATTAAATGTATGTAGGGCATGACAGGCAAAGTGACTGACAACCTTCTCAAGTACGTATGTCATCATCTAGCATGAAAACAATAATCATAGCATTACAGCACAAATGGACACAGAGGAATGATGCCATAGTTATTTTTCCTTTGCTTGTTGCCAGACACATATCAAATTGTGTGTGTGTGTGTGTGTGTGTCTACATACAGATTTATTTTTTTTAAATCCCTTTACCGACTATGGGTAATATGTGTCCTCAATCTCAGGTGCTCTACTAGAGGCCTGGGAGTTAGAGGGTTGCATGCAGGTATTTAGCTGTTCCTACCACTGTCCTTTTCTGCACTGAAATCTCTGATCCTGGGATCTGTTGGAATCACTCTCCCAGTTTAGGAGTCACAGTGATATGCAAATTTAATTTAATTAGGGCATCGGCATGATAGAAAGTATTGAATTAAGATAAAACCATAATAAAAACATCATAATATGGAGCTTTAGAATTGCAGTGGGATAGATGTTATAATTCGATAACTAAGGAAGCTAATCATTTAACTGCTTCTGATGTGGCTGCAATGAGATTGTCCCAGGTGCCTTGAAATTTCCTGAGGAGACATTCTATATGTGTATTAGTTTGTTCTAGGGCACCACAGTTGCATTGTGGGTTCTTGGCCATTCTTCACTTAAAGAGCTTTGCCTTAGTTTTAAATTCTGATGGTGGTGATAAGGGAAACATTTATAATTTCTCTTTTTCCTACTCTTTTTTTTTCATATTGTCACTAACTGCCAGCTCTGCAATTTCTTCTGTTCTAGAAGGAAAGGGTTGGGGCGGGGGACGGGGGGGGGGGGGGAGATCTGTCTTGGAATTTTAATGTTAACATTTAGTCTGTTATACCACTTTATACTGTTACACTATTATACTACTGACTATTTTAGGCACCATTGTACTGTTTACCAAAGCTGCTTCCAGCTCTTGTGGGAGTAAATATCACAAATATAACACACATTTTTTTGTCTTGAGGTTTCTTTTATCTCTGACCAGGGACGTGCAGTCAGGGGAGGCAGGGGAGGCAGAGCCTCACCTGTCATCATGAAAAGAAAAAATTGTAAAAGGAAAAAGGCAAGAGCTGAGGTCAGGCTGAGCTAGTTGCTGCCAGAGTCACCGTGGATGACTCTGCTTAACTGTTTAAAAAAGCCTCTAAAAAAGCTCTAAAAAAGCGCCCTCTACAGGAGGAAGCAGGAAAATGACGTGCCTCATCTAGTCTGACTTTAGGCGTTTTATGATCACTCGAGCAGAGTTAAGCAAGGGTTAAAAGCCGAAAAATTCCTGACGTAGGTGAGGCACTCATTCTCCTGCCTCCTCCTGTAGAGGGCGTTTTTTTAGAGGCTTTTTTAAACAGTTAAGCAGAGTCATCCACGGTGACTCTGGCAGCAACTAGCTCAGCCTGACCTCAGCTCTTGCCTTTTTCCTTTTACATTTTTTTTTCTTTTTATGATGACAGGCAAGAACAAAGTTGAAATCCTCTCTGAAACAGCTGGAAAAGGTACGTGTGGGTCAGAGGGAGGGGAAGGAATTCAAACTTCATCCTCCTGGTGCAATTTTGTGTGTATCGTGTGGTGTGTGTGTGTGTGTGTTTGTTTGTTGAGAGGGGGAGGGAAGGAGAGGGAGGAAGGAGGGGAAGGGAGAAGAAAAAGAAAAAGAAAGAAGGAAACTTATTTAGCAAAGGAGAAAAACAAATGCTGTTGCTTTAAATCGGAACTGAGCATGCCTGGCTGTGGAATTCTGGGAGTTAGAGTCCACAAGTCTAAAAAATTGCTGCCTCACCAGCCATAAACTTCACCCGCACATCACTGTCTCTGACTCACCCTTTTTTAAGAAGCCTTGCTTTCTGGGACTTCACTTTTTCTGTTGACATTCCTTCTACTTCTGGGACTTTTGCCAAAGTCAAGAATTTCTGGCGTATTGCTTTTGCTCTCCAGGTAGTCAAATAATCCTCCACTAATTCAGCCTCTCTCTTTCTCATTCAGATTGATGCTCTTGAACGCAAAATCTGTCTGAACATGTCTCTTGGGCTCGACAGAATTGTTCGGGAAATATTTTTCTTCTACCGCTACTTAGTTTATAATCAATTTGATTCCTGAATAGATGCAAGGACCATTTGGTAAGACATCTGTCACCCCATTGTCCAAAAGGGATGATCTGTCCGGCTGGGTGGATATCTCCTTCATGCCTCACTGTAGCATATAGTATATGCCCCTCACAAAAACTGTCCATTGGTGGAATAGGAGACCATATGAGATAGAAACTGTATACCGTTCAGTCAACAGTATATGATAGCTGTATTCCTACTAGAGCCTCCAAAGAAAATTATGGTTCATTTACAGGAAAAACAACTAGGGATGCCTAAATCCACCAAATGAATCAAATAACCTTTCTTGTGAGTAGCAAGAAAGTTATCTCAATCCTTGCCATAGATGTACTGGATTACTTCTGTTGGAAGAAAAATACCCACTTGCCACCTGAGTCATCCCTATCACAGGCAAAAGTCACAAACAAAATTATAGAGATATCTAAAAAGCTTATCACCTATGGAGGCTAAAGATGACAAAAAAATGTTCTTTCAAGAAGCCAGGCAGGAAGCAAAATCCCCTCAAGATAAGGAAATCTCCTAAATCACAATACTATGTCAGGCTTCCTCATAAAATTCCACATCTAAGAGATCTGCACATCAAACATGCACCTCATGATCCAAGTCACTTTGGATTTCACACAACCCCATGGCAAACAGCACCTCAATTTGCATATCTAACATGCTTCATGATCAAAGCCCATTGTCACTATAATACTTCTACTCCTATCTTTCTAATCTCCTATATAGCATAACAGAGTTGGAAGGGACATCGGAGGTCATCTAATCCAATCCCCTGCTCGAGCAGGAGTGTCTATACCATTTCAGACAAATGGCGTCCAGTCTCTTCCTGAAAGTCTCCAGTGATGGGTCACCACAACTTCTGAACGCAAGCCATTCCACTGGTTTATTGTTCGTGATCACCGTTGGAATTTTCTCCTTAGTTCTAGGAGAACTAATATTTAGGCACAGCTTCATTAAATTCTCTAATTAATGAACCACAGTTAGTTTTCAATTATTATATTCAGTTTTCCAGCCTCCATTCTTCAAGCTAGTAGTCTTGTGGCACTGATATAATTTATAAGGCTAGCAGCCTCTCTTTGAACCCTCCAAGCCTTTGCTGCTGTTTGTATAAATCTTGGCCTTGGCTAGTGTCAGAAGATTTACAACATGATGACAAAAGCTCTCAGGCCTATAATTGCCTTCTTTCTAGTCTTGCACAAGACACAAAGACTGCATTTTGTTAATAAGCATCTCAGATAAGTAGCAAAACCCTAAGAAAACCTAATGTGCAGGAACATAAATTATATGGATGCAAACTCCATTGCTTATCCCCTTAAATCCTTAAACAAATGGTGGGAAATACCATAACAGTACTGAAAAAGAAAAATCGGGTCAGATCACACCGCCTTCCAGTCATCTTTCCTGAATCTCCTTAGAGAAGCAGTAAAAATGCCAGTTACACCATGAAATGCTTAGAAAACAAAAGAATGTTTATAATACTGCAAAGCGAGAAGTGCTATGGGAAACAGGCCAAGAAAGGTAGCACTTCAATAACAACAGTAATCTTTTTTCTCCAAGAGCTTTTGGCTTGCAAATAAACCATTGTTTTTGTAGTTCTACTTTTATTACCTCTATCACCACTATTCCTAGCCTCACAGATTATATGCATATTTTCTTTGCATAAACCTGGGGTTATACACAGGCCCTTTTTAAAGAATCGCAGCCAAGTTATGCTTTGGATGGAAGGGTGTTGGCTGGTCTCTTTTATTAATGAACTTTAGTAGATAATTTTTTCCTAGAGTACATAACTTCGGCCTTGCAGCATTACACCTCAGCAGTACATAACAATCATTGCTGGAAATCACAGATTTTAAAACAAATACTACCCTCTCAGGCTTCGAGCATAAAAACTATTAACTTGGACATCAGTGGAGAAGAAATTACTCTCCCTCCATAAGGAAATTCACTGATCGTAAATCAAATATTCATTTGCATAAGTTTTACAGAACTTTAATATAAGTTTAATTTGAGAGCTACTTTGGAATAGAATACGTATAAAATTCCCTTCATCCCCTTATGAGTGGTATTTGTCTTCCTCAATCTAGGATCCTGAGAGTTCTGAGTAGTATCTTGGCTGAAGGAATAAACACATCTGTATCCAGATTCCATGGCTTTTTATTATTCTTTATTTGTTTTATGAAATTTGTACCTGTGAAGATCCATCAGGATGAAAACTATATCTTCATCCACTCCTTTGTCCCCAAGGGCTATTTTGATATCATCTGGAGTACCACATGTGATGATTACTGTTAAAAAAAGTAAGACGGGATGAGAAATAAGAAGTAATAGATATTTTACTATATTTTTAAAAGAAAAATCTTATGTTTAGAACATGACATAACATTAAAGCAGTAAAACTATTGGGAATCTAGTACACTAAAAAAAAACCAAATAAGCAAAACCAGAGAGGTTAATACAAAAGTTGAAATTTAGTATTCTGATGGTTATCAAGAAAGAGTATGGACTTCCTCTATTTATTGTTAAAGAAACTTATTAGATATATTTTAGTGGAGCCAACAATTACAGAAAAATGGAGAGCCAGCAAGTTGACCAACTCTTCAATTCCTCTCTGGACAAGGATAGATTTTGAGATCACCCTCATGTGCTCCATATAAGTTGCTCCTGTAGGAACATTATAATAAATCAGATTCCTTCTTAACTTTATTCCTTATATTGTCTCATTCACCCCCTAGACATGTCACATACAAACCACATTTAATCTACTGACAATTCTCAAAATAAAGGAAATCATTAAAAAGACCTTACTGCTTCCATCAGGGAAATGGAACACCTTCAAGATTAAATCACAATACCAGGCCCTTTACAATAAAACTACAGTTAGAAATGCTTGTTAACTGCTTTTCAGCTATTAGGCCCTTTTACAGAACTGTAAATGCCTTACAGACCTTGTTCAATCCTTAGTAAAATAAGTTTTAAATACAAGCTTTAAACTTTCTGTGTGTCACATCCTGAATATAAACTGTTTCAACATCTCCCCTCAGGATGCCACTATAGGGCATTGCATGCCAAAACAACTAGACACATGTCATCTCATGCCATTGCTCTGCTAAAGTATAAGTATAATCTTTATTGTCACTGTACTTAAATACAACGAAATTGGTTAAACACCAATTCCCACTGCATTGTCTTATATCTAAAGATATTTATCTGTTTAGTAGGTCAGTGTTACTATTATCCTTCTCATCCTTCTTTTTACCTTCTGCTATTGGTAATTTATGTTTATATTACTTTGTTGTTTGTATGTACACTGAGAGCTTATGTACCAGAGGCAAATTCCTTGTGTCCAATCACACTTGATCAATAAAGAATATTTTATTCTTTTAAAAAACTGGAATAAACTGCAAAAGGATGGTTAAAATTTGATTTTAGAAAGTTACAACTGAACTAAGGGTCCAGATAAATTGGAAATAAGATTTTGGAATTAATCAAAATAATCTGTCCTATGAGAGCACACTTTTCTTGTGAATACTTTATTTTAAATGCTAAACTAAAACCTTGAAGTTGGACACTAGAGAGAACTAGAAAGAACTAAAAATCCCAATACTACCCAATACTACATAAATTTGACATTAATTCAGAATAAAGCAAAATGTTTTAACATTGGATATATTGAAGGATATTTTTGAACAATAAATCCAGAAGCTAATTTTAAGACAGTCTACCTCCATAGATAGACCATGTTTAAAATATTATGGAAGAGGAAAAAGTTTTACTGGACAAAAGTGAGACTGGTTTAAAAATGGCAAACTACAGGAAAGATACAGAAAAAGACTTACTGGACATACAAAAGAACCTGGTTGATAATTTAGACAGCTATACAAATAACAAACCAAAAGAATGATCTGGCTAATTTTCACATATTGGATTTACAAAAGAGGCTTGAAGGGTCAAAGAAAATATGTAAAGAAATCAAGTTTTAGGACATTATTTCAAGATAAAGTTTCTTTAAAAATAAAGGAATACAAATTAGAATAGAGCAGAGGAGAACAGAACAGAATAAACAGAGTAGGAAGGGACTTTGAAGGGCTTCAAGTCCAATCCCCTGCTTAGGCAGGAAACCCTATACCATTTCAAACAAATGGTTGTTCAATCTCTTATTAAAGAGAGATGCCTAGAACACCACTGGAGGGCCAGTAAGTCTGAGTCAGACCGAGCACTGATGAGAGCCTTTATCAGAGCCTATCTCATGGCAATACGGGTGTCGAAATGTGCTCATTTTGCCGCTCTTATTGCATCCGCTGAATCGCGCCCAGCCGCCTTGTTTAGAATAACCCGCTCCCTCTTGAAAGGGAGGGATCCGGATGACCCTTTACAAGATAGAGCTGAGGAGTTTGTTCAGTTTCTAGTGGATAAAGTTGCTCGGATTTGGACAGACTTGGACTCCAATTGCTCAGAGCCAGCCGAGGTACCGGGGGAAGGTCTTGAGCGAAATTTATGGACTAAGTTTCAACTTGTCACGCCTGAGGAAGTGGACAAGGCCATGGGAGCTGTGAGTGCCTCCACTTGTATACTGGACCCGTGTCCCTCCTGGCTGGTCGCGAACAGCAGGGAGGTGACACGCAGCTGGATCCAGACGATAGTTAGCACCTCTCTCTGGGAGGGATCCTTCCTGCCCCTCCTAAAGGCGGCAGTGGTGAGACCCCTCCTGAAGAAGCCATCTTTGGATCCAGCCATCTTGAGTAACTATCGTCCAGTTTCCAACCTCCCCTTTGTTGGGAAGGTTGTTGAGAAAGAGGTGGCCTTTCAGCTCCGGCGGTCCTTGGATGAAACTGATTATCTGGATTCCTTTCAGTCTGGTTTCAGGCCTGGCTACAGCACAGAAACTGCTTTGGTCGCGCTGATCGATGATCTCTGGAGAGCCAGGGATGGGGGCCATGCTTCCATCCTAGTGCTCCTTGACCTCTCAGCGGTCTTCGATACCATCGACCATGGTGTCCTTCTGCAGCGGTTGCGGGAGGTGGGAGTGGGAGGCACCGTTCTTCGGTGGTTCTCGTCCTACCTCTCGGACAGGTCGCAGTCGGTGTTGGTCGGAGGGCAGAGATCAACCCCTAGGCCCCTTAACTATGGGGTGCCGCAGGGTTCGGTCCTGTCCCCCCTCCTGTTTAATATCTACATGAAGCCGCTGGGTGAGATCATTCGTCGACATGGGATAAAATACCACCAATATGCGGACGATACACAGTTGTATCTGTCCACCCCGTGCCAACTCAGTGAAGCGGTTGAAGTGATGTGTCAGTGCCTGGAGGCTGTCAGGATCTGGATGGGGATGAACAAGCTTGCACTCAATCCCGACAAGACCGAGTGGCTATTATTGTTCCCTCCCAAAGATTGGCCTTGTACTCCATCTCTCAGGCTGGGGGGTCAAATTCTACGCCCCTCAGACAGGCTTTGCAATTTGGGAGTCCTCCTGGACCCACAGCTGACTTTAGAACATCATTTGTCGGCTGTGACCAGGGGGGCATTTGCCCAGGTTCGACTGGTGCACCAATTGCGACCTTACCTGAACCGGGAGGCCCTTAGAACAGTCACTCACGCCCTTGTGACCTCAAGACTGGACTACTGTAACACGCTCTACATGGGGCTGCCCTTGAAGAGCATTCGGAGACTTCAACTTGTCCAGAATGCAGCCGCGTGAGCGATTGTGGGTGCACCTCGGTATACCCACATCACACCTATCCTCCGCGAGCTGCACTGGCTGCCTGTTGGTCTCCGGACATGCTTCAAGGTGCTAGTCGCTACTTTTAAAGCCCTACATGGTATTGGACCTGGGTACTTGAGAGACCGCCACCTGCCAATCACCTCCCTACGACCAATTAGATCCCACTGATTAGGCCTCCTCCTAATACCATCAGCTAGCCAATGTTGACTGTCGACTCCTCGGGGGAGGGCCTTCTCTGTGGCTGCTCCAGCCCTCTGGAACGATCTCCCCGTGGAAATCTGGACCCTCACCACCCTTCCGGCTTTCCGCAAAGCCACTAAGACCTGGCTGTTCCGGCAGGCCTGGGGCTGATGAGTTCCTGGCCCCATTTAAACTGTTGTGACTGTTGCTCTGTTTTTAACTTGCCTGTTTTGTCTTTTGTTTGTATTTCCCTTCCCCCTTGCTTGTTAGCCGCCCTGAGTCTCTCGGGATAGGGCGGCATACAAATGCAATAAACATTTAAACATTTAAAAACTTTCAGTGTTGGAGCATTCACAACTTCCAGAGGCAGTATATAAATATAAAGCTGACTTATTTGATCAAGGTGTAGCTAGATATGTTGTTATCTCTGGCAATCCCCAATGGCTGATTGGGGTTGAAATGACAAGGTTTTAAAGGATTTGTTTATAGATAAGAGATGGGATATGGGAAAAAGAGATCATTTGCTGTATCTTAAAAGAAGATGATAAGCGTCCTCTCTCAAGTTTCAGTCTCACTGACACATATGGTTTTTCAGGAAATTATCAGTTTTACTTCAAGGCTGAAAAGCTAAAAATGAAGCAAAGGAATGTAAACAAGTCAAACACTTGCCTGCAACGTTTGTTTTGAAATAGGGGCACTCAGAAGAAGAGTTCAAATTCAGTCCAAGTTTTAAAGAGCTAGGTCCAGATTAT
The DNA here is from genome assembly GCF_009769535.1 of Thamnophis elegans. NCBI lineage: Eukaryota > Metazoa > Chordata > Lepidosauria > Squamata > Natricidae > Thamnophis > Thamnophis elegans. Next base: position 33,835,075 of record NC_045547.1, on the reverse strand, counting down.
CAGACAGTCCAAAGGAGACAGTTTAAAGAGAACACTCCACTTATGATTGTCATGCACAGCCATACAGTCAGAAGTTATCTCCAACAAAGAGAGCCTGATTCAGGACTGGTTCTTAAATAAGGCTACAGTCAGCTGTCAATAATGTTTATTTTTTTTTGCTTGGACAGCATTGTAATAAACTTCACTGTGCTGATCTCTTCTCTACTCATCTGGTACATCAGGGGTGTCAAACTTGCATTGTCACGGTGTTGTCATGTGATGTATCAGGACTTTTCCCCCTTAGCTAAACCGGACGTGGGCATGGCCAGTGTGTGACGCATGCAGCTCGTTGGCTGCAAGTTTGACAGCCCCGTGATACATGGATTGGAAGGCATTACACCAACTTCATCTGATTTTTCCAGCTTGGCTGGTCCCTATGTTTGATCAGTCTCACGTGATTCCTGGCTCTGTTCTTCCAGGCTGAACGGAAGCAGCTTCTTCAGGATCAGACTCAGATTCAGTGGCAGGCCTGCAGCCACCTTTTTTCTTTTCTTTTCTTGATCTTTGGCCTGCCACACTTTCTATTATTCTACTATGTATTTTCTATTGTGGGGAAATGGGAGGGGGAATTGTAGGAGTGAGATGCTATGTAGCCATAACAAAATTCTTTCTAGAAAGCCAAGGTCATCCTTTGTCTTTGCACCTCTGCACCTGACCGGAACTGGATGGGTGGAACTGCCAGCATGGCAGTGGAAGATTGGATCATGTGTTGGACTTGTGGGTGTGGGGGCAAGTTCTTGAACTTTCAACTAGATGTGGAAAACCGGGGAGTCTTCAGATTCAGGTTTTCCCAGATGTGCCATTATGGCTCGCTTAATAAATTGGAACTTTGGGCAATATTTTGCCTTGGTCTCTGATTTACTTTTGGATGCTATTTGGAACCCTGACATTCAATCTCAGAATCTGAGTCCTAAGCCTGGGCCATGCCATTAAGTTACTAAAATTGTTTATACGTGTGAAAAAGAAGAAAGCCATTTCTTTATATCTTTTTTTATTTACTATATTCTTATTTTTTTTTCTATTTTCTTTTCTTTTCTGCACTTTTTATGGTGAGATCAAGGTTTATTCTTTGTGATTCTTTGTCCCGTCTGTACAGTGCAATATCCTTGAGACATCTTGCTTCTGTGACACAGGGTTTCCACCTGTTCCCTGTTACAGGAACAGAGTATCTGGTTTCAGGTGGTTGGCTTTTGAACTTACCAGAATTAGTACCTATCCCACTTTTATGGTTGGAACTTTCCTTTCTCCATTCCTTTATAACTGGAAAGGCTTAGCAGTTCTCATCTTCTTTTCTCCTAATCCAGCAGCCTTGAAAGGACCTATGACTCTTTCTTTGCTTCTGTTTGTATTTCTGCTGATCCTGAATAGATCTCTCTGCCTACCAACTCATCCATGGATTCTAAAGGAGGAAGGGATTTGGGAAGAAAGAATATCCATTTCCTATGGAGCAGGGATGTCAAACTCGCAATGACACATTGTCATTACGTGACATATTGCAACTTTTGCCCCCTTCGCTAAACCAGGAGTGGGCATGGCCAGCATGTCACACATCCGGCCAATGGACTGTGAGTTTGATACCCCTGCTCTAGAGAGAATATAGCAGGCAGAGAAGTCATTCAATATCATGATCTTCTGTACAGATACTTTCCAGTCCAAACCCAAAGATGATTTCCAAAAGACAACTGGACTTTCTTGGGGGGTTTTCCTGGAAAATGTTTCACTTCTCATCCAAGAAACTCTTCAGAACTGAACATTTCAAGGAAAAAAACCAAGAAAGTCCAGTTGCCTTTTGGAAAAGCACCTTTGGGACAACCATGACCTGGATTATTGAGAATCTCCATAGACATATTCCCAGTTCAGATTTCTTCCATTATGTTGCAATGGCATGACAACTTGAAAAGTTTAATATCCAATAACCAACAGCTCAAAGTATAACATTCCATTCACTCTGGTTTAAAGAGCGTGAGTACTCATCTGTTCCAGTGGATCAGAGATATGTAAGAGAGAAATGTTCACTTATGTTAAAGTTGTCTTAAATACTGTCCAGTTTCATGTACATGCGGGAATTCAATTGTCTATTTGTAGTTATCCAATCATCCACAAGCTTCTTAAGTTCAACTTCCTCCTGCCCCAAGTTCTAAGAATTGGTAAGTGGTGAGACACCAATGCAAGGCTTAAATCTGCATATTATTATAAGTGGAATGCTGCTAGCTGGGGAGTTCTGGGAGTTGAAGTCCACACATTTTAATTTTGCTGAAGTTGAGAAACACAGAACAAAACCAACACATACTATTCTTGTTACTGCTATCTGTGAATTTGCTCAGTGAGGAGAGATCTATGTTTTGGTAAAAATATTCTTGCATGCATTAGCCTGTTAGTTTTCTGAGTAGGAATATTAATAACATGAAAGTCAAAATGAAAGAAAAAAAATTGCATGGGTTTGATCATGTGTGACCCTTTGTAAAATGTTTCTAGAAGTTCCAGGTTATTTGTTTGTGTGGTGGGAGATGAAGCATCTAGAGAGGGAAGCTAAACAGAGTTTCAAAGAGTATCGAGGGTCATAAAGTGAGATGAGGAGGGATTGTACAATAAAAACTTGCCCCCCACATCCAAGTCTGCATCAATAGTTTTCACCCTCATTGGTGGTTCTGCCAGCTTGGTGAATAAGGCATCTTTGCATGACTACAGAAAATGTCTTCAGACAACACTGGCTCCCTCAGCCAAGAAATAGAGATGAGCACCACGCTCTGGAGTCAGACACGACTGGACCTTTTGCATGCAATTATAGATTATGAAATTTTGTAACTCCAAAAACCATCACAATCAGAATATTTACAGCAAAACCAATCTGAGTGCAATTAAAAAAAAAAACAGATGAAAAGACATTAGATGCACAGTTGGAATAGAGGACTGGTCTCAAGCAGAATTAAATCCCTGGATAGGAAGTCCAGAAAAATAATGACAATAGATTGTTCCCTTCATCCTCATAAGCAATGTTGACAGACTCTACTTACTAAGAAAAATAGGTGGGCATGGAATTTTGCAAGTACATCATATGATTGAAGAAGAAAAAAAAGGCATTGGAAAAATATCTGACGGACAATGAAAAAGCAGGTACAACAGGAAGGCTTACTGAGTACTGGAGTGACCAAATTGTCATACAAGAAAGACCAAATAAACAACAAAAAAGAGGCATGGCAAGGCGTGGCCAGTACATTAAAAAAATAGAAGGCAGAGAGACAATTACAGAACGTGGCAATGGCTAAGAACAGAAAAGTTGAAGAAAGACAGAGAGGGGGTAATTCTGGCTGTGCAACACCAAGTTTTAAGAACAAGCTTTAAGATTACGTTTGAAAGCAGCTCAGAGAGATGGCTCCCTGAGGAGGAGGGGGGAGCTGAAGTGGGAGGAAGATCAGACCTGATAAATAGTTGTTATAACCAATCTCAGTAAAAGTAATGTTAGGCATCCTTAAAGTTGATTTCATGGCCTGGTCTGGGTTCCAGACACAAAGCCCTTACCATTGCTTTTTCGATCTGAACTTTTCACAATTTTTTGCAAATCTTCTGGGGTCCTTAGAATTTCCTTGAACTCCATGTATTGTGAGAAATCTGTAACTGAAGCATCTAGGGCATTCATATACCTGGGATTGGAATAAGAAAGAATAGGAAAATTAATATTTGGCAGTTGCATGAAGTTTGGCAAAATATTTGGTATGAGGAAGATGATAGCATTGTGGCATCCAATTCCCCCAAATTTCAAGCTGTACATGTCTCTAAAAAAGATGGCACTTAATGTGCATCAACATTCATAGTATTAAAACCATTATATCCTTGTTGCAAAATCCATAATGACCATAGGCTTCCATCCAGAGACGTGCAGTCACTAGAGGCAAGGGAGGTGGAGCCTCACTACTCTCCTCAGGAAAAGAAAAAAATTTAAATATTTTTTTTAAATAATTAAAGCCAAGATAGTTGCTACCAGATTCCAGGTCACAGTGGCTTGGTGTCTGCTTAGTGTTAACCAAAGCAGGAGGCGAGAGAACTCAGGGCCTCTTTTCCATAAGGAGTTTTTCGCCTTCTAAAAGTTAAGAAAGAGTTAAAAGGCAAAGAAGTTCAGATGGAAAAGAGGCACTAATTCTCCCGCCTCCTGATCTGGAAGCAGCCAATCATGTCTTCTTGAGCATGCTTACGTTGGGCGGGTTATTTCGGAGGGCACGCTTCAGAGGAGAAGGAGTGGGGGAGAAGGAGGAGGCTCGCTCTTCACCCCTCCCCAACCTTCCCAGGGTCCAGATTCCCTTCGCTTTGCTGTCTCTTGCATCCCAAAGGTGGGTGGGTGTGGGAGCTTTGGTGGCCCCAATTCTTCTCTGGGGGGCGGGGGGTGTCTCCTGGGGCTGCTGGCTAGATAGACTCCCGAGGAGCGACTCCTTCCCTCCTAGTCCCCCTGTGGGTGGCTGGAAATGTCCGCGCATTTCAGCCAGCCACAAAACGCTTAGCTGGGGGTTTCCTTACAAGACCCAGGCGGGGAGAAGCCCTCGCTTCTTTCTTGTGGAGACGGGCACTTTGCATCGCGGGAGCTGCCAAGCGCCTTTACTGCAGACCTGGGCGCTTGGCGGCTCCCACGATGCAAAGTGCCCCGCCGCCCACCCGCTGACCCGGCCTGCGGCCGCTGCTTCTCCAAGCTCCGCCGCTGGAAGTCTCGGATCGCCTCTGGGGGAAAGCTGAGTGAGAAGCGGAGCAAAGCTTCTCCGTGGCCTCACTCAGCTTTCCCCCAGAGGCGATCCGAGACTTCCAGCGGTGGAGCTTGGAGAAGCAGCGGCCGTAGGCTGGGTCAACGGGTGGGCGGCGGGGCACTTTGCATCGTGGGAGCCGCCAATCGCCTTTGCTGCAGACCCCAGTGCTTGGCAGCTCCCGTGATGCAACTTCCCCTCCCACCGCCGAGGCCGAACGCTGCCCTGCTTCGCAAAAGGATGCCCAGCTGAGCCTCACCAGGCATGAACCTCACCGCACGTCACTGCTTCCATCATATTAAGCTTACTTTTAAAAATGGGAAGGGATGTTTCTCTTATCCTATCATATAATAGGCTTCCTTGACCATAACTGAGCCTGGAAATGAAATTAATATGTGTATTTCTATAGTCATTGGTACTCAGGATTGGGACATAAGTAGCTCGGGGGGGGGGGTTGTTGTAACTTTGAATGATAATTAAGCAACAGGATGTTAAATAAGGATTATCTGTCTATTGTTCTGAATATTCATGTCATAGGTCTTAATACTTTTATGTGCAGCATTTTTAACTCTGTATCACATAATAAAGTATATAACGTATAGCTTTATAGAATTGTAAGCTATGACTTCAGTATGTACAACCCTTGCAATTCAGTTCTGTACCAATGGAGTGTCCTTCTTGTCATGGTGCCTCTGTCTGTGTGTGTGTGTGAGAGAGAGAGAGAGAGAAGGAGAGGGAGGGAGGGAGGGAGGGGGGAGGGAGGGAGAGAGAAGAGAGAGGGGGGGTTCCTGCCAGTTCTAACCTCTTCTATAGAAGAGGTTCCAGAAATCTACAGTGCTGTTTAGAACTGGTTCCAGCTCCCTCCCCCCGCCCCTCCGCACATCATCAAGATGAAGAGGGAGAGGAGGAATTCTGGGAGTTGAAGTCCACAAGTCTTAAAGCTGTCAAGTTTGAACAACCCTGGAATTTTTTTTTCTAAAGGGTTAGGAGTGCAAAGGTCTTGTAACTTGACAGTTTTAAGACTCGCATGCTTCAAATGTCAGAGTTTCTGAGCCAACATTTTGGTTGCTAAGCAAGAGCGTTGTTAAGTGAGTTTCACCACAGTTTACAAGTTGGCCATGCCCACCCAGTGACATGACTGCCAAGCCACTCCCACTCAGTCATATGGTTGGCAAGCCACTACCACAAAGCAGGCCACACCTACAGAGGAGATTCTAAAAAAATTGAAACCCACCACTGGTGTTCATGTGTGTACAGTATACATCTCTATCTGTACATCTCTATCTCCATCATCCATCCATCCATCCATCCATCCATCCATCCATCCATCCATCCATCCATATCTATTAATTTATATGTCACCTATCTTGTTATCCAAGTCCATGCAAAACATGTTTTTAGTCAGAAGTTTCCTACTGCTCCCTTTAAATCTCTAAGATACTTTCAGCTAACATAAATTACGTTTGTCGAGAGGAGGGGGAGATTGTCCCCCCACCCTGGACAAGCAAGCTGTAGCCAAATATAACTTGGTGCTCTCTGATCTTGGTGGTTTGTTTACAGATATTTCTTTCCTGATAAGGTAACAGCATCATTGCTGTTAATGTAGAGTGAATGTAGAGTTTGCTCCCTATTTGTATACGGTAGCTTTCTTTGCCAGTGTTAATGGGAATGGGGTTTTTTCATTGGTAGTTTTCTCAATAAGGATACTTTTTTCTGCTTGATTTTTTGGGTCTGATATTAATCCCTGCTGATCTGAGCAGTGGCTGGAGAAGATGTTTTTTGGTTTTCTTATGTTCTTCTTAGCTATTTTATTATCTCCTTTGAATGGCATGTAAATGTAGTTTATCTCTAAGTGTGTATTGATGACTGATTTGTCTGAATGTCAGGTTTCCGGGAATTACATTCTCTAGCATTTTTGGATTTAGCTTGCTCTAGCAGTTGAAACTATGATTAAGTCTATGTGTTGTGAAAATCGCATTTCTATGCTTTGCTTGTGTCAACCATCCTTTTGGCATATGCAGCAAAAGAAATTCCTGGGACATTATTTTACTAAGATTATAACTTTACAGATAGATCTATACAGAAGAAGTGCAACTATCTCTGAGGTCTGCAAATTAAAAACAGCATAATTTCCCTTTGCCCATTTTGACCACCCATTGTCCAGCGTCCACCAATCCAATTATTTTTATTTTGGGAAACAGACTGCACCTTCAGAAGGTTCCCATTGCACGGCCTTGAAGTATCATGATCTTCTCAGGCTGCAAACATCTCACATACATTCCTCACTTCCCTTCAAGTTCCTGATACATTCCAAGCATCATCCTTCTCCCCTCCCTTCATTTCTGTTGCCAAATTGCAAATAGAGGTGTGTTACAAGTCAGCTTCACAGCTTGCTACAGCTTGTATACTTGCTTTTACACAAGGTAGCCTTGTCAATTGCCACCATGCTGTCCCTCCTGGTTAGGGAAACTTTCCAGGATTGTAGCTTCTGGGTGGTTGCATGCTGTGACTACTGCAGGGTGTGTAGTCTTCCCAAAACCCTTGAAGGAGGCTTAGCCTGCTCCCACCTTACCCCATTTACTGGACAATCTCTGTCCAGTTTCTCAGTTTCCTTTACTAGGAAAGGTGGTAGAGAAAGTGGTTGTGTTACAGCTCCAGAGGGTTCTGGATGAAACAGATTGTCTAGACTTCTTTCAGTCAGGTTACAGGATAGAAACAGGTCATACTTGTCAATGATATTTTATGAGAGCAGATGGGCTAGTGCATCGATCCTTGACTTCCTTGACTTTTTAGATGCTTTCAGTACTATCAGCCATGGTATCCTTTTAGCCCAGTTGTGGGATTTGGGACTGGGTGGTGCAGTATTGCATTGGTTTGATTCCTTTCTCAATGGCCAGTTCCATTCAGTATTGATAGGGGACAAGAGGTCCAGCCGATAGCCACTCCTTGTGGAATACCACAAGGCTCAGTACTCTCACCATTCCTTTTTAACATCTACCTTGGGTGGATTATGGAATGGAAGAGATATCAGTAATACTGATACTCAGCCTTTACATTTCCATCTCTGGTCATCCAAGTGATGCCTGGCTGCCTTTTCACAGTGCCTGTAGGCTGTAGGAGTCTAGTTGGGGAATAAGAGGCTTCAATTAAACCCTGGTAAGATAGAGTGGCTGTGGATATATGGAGCCTTGATCTGGAGATTTATCATCATTTATTCTAAATGGAATGGCACCACTCCAGTAAGTGCTGCCTATGGAAAGAAGCTGAAGAAACAGTGGGCCACCTGGTAAGAAGATCACACAGACTGATTAGCAGCGGCATGACAAAGTAGTAACAATGATGCATTGGAAAATCTGCAAGAAATATCATCTGTCTGCAAGCAAGAACTGGTGGGACCATTAAATAGAGAAAGTCATAGAAAGTGAAGAAGTTAAATTGCTCTGGAACTTTAGAATTCAAACAGACAGGAACCTGCCACATAACACTCTGGGCTTAACAGTTGTTGATAAGAAAGACAAGAAAGTCTGGATGGTGGATGTGGCAATGCCTGGAACAGCAGACCAGAAGAGAACAGCAGACTAGAAGAGAACAGCAGACTGGAGAAGATAACAAAATACAAAGACCTAAAAATAGAAATAGACCAACTGTGCCAAAGGTAAGCAAGGATAGTACCAATAGTAAGAGGCATCTTGGGTGCATCCCAAAACAACTAGAGCACCACTTGAACTCCATTGGCATTGACAAATTCACCATCAGTCAATTGCAAAAGACATATTTACTTGGAACAGCTTCCAACCTGCAACAATGTCTATAATACCATCAAACATCCAGATCTGCCTATCTCAGGTCCTTGGTAAGGACTCAATAGGTAGACAAAAATGCCAAACCCAATCTGAATATCTGGTTGATTGTGCAAGCAACAACAATAATAAGATTTCAAAATGATAGCCTGAAAGTTTCCTACCAGTAGCAGTCTTCATTGATGTCATTCTTCCTATAGACATAAACTGATCTCCACACGTCCTTTTTGAATGTCAAATCGCTATTTTTCCAGAAATCAATCAAGAAGTAGGTCACTTTCCTAGTTGGTGTTAACATCCTTGTTAAGTTTTTTTTGAAGTCACAAGACAGACCAAAACTCCCAATAGAAATCAGAGGGAGATCCAATATATTCTCTGATCTAGAAAATAAAGACTAACCATATATCTTACCATGGCTGCTATTGCTGTCAATATTTCATACTAGAACTAATGGGAAACACACATGTAATACTCTTCAGCTTGACTTCAGCTTAAAATCAGTATAAAACCAAAATAAAGTTAGCTGTTTATTTCAGAAAAATGATTTAATAAATTATACAAGTAGTTATAGTCAAATGTTTCAAATGTTACAGTGTGGATTGCTTCTGTTGATTCTTTCACTTGTCAACTATCAGGGCCAGTAAGGTGGATATTGGGCATGGAGAATTATGGACAAATTGCTTTGATTATTCATCTGTCAATGGACCTGCAATTCTAAGGTTACCAGGTTGGGGATTTAGAAATATGGACAACTTCTAGAGAGCAGCAAAGAAATTGATTATCTATAAAATGAGAAAGGATAACCTGAGCCATGGTGGCACACTGGGTAAGAATGCAGTGTTGCAGGCTAATTAGGGTTGACGCCGATTGTCAGCAGTTTGAGTTTCACCAGCTCAAGGTGACTCAGTCTTCCATCCTTCAGAGGTTGGTATAAATGAGATCCAGATTGTTGGGGGCAATATGCTGACTCTGTAAACTGTAAAGCACTGTGCACATGGTATATAAATCTAAGGGTCATTGCTATTGCTATAATATTTTATACATTCAACTCCTAAACTTTTAAATATGTCAAAGTCGATTCAATATTTTAACTTTATTCAAAAAAGATAGTCCTTCACTTATGACCATAAGTGGGACTGGAAAAATCATTATTAAGTGGTGCAGTCAATAAGTGAGACATCATGTGATCATGATTGTTAAGCAACTCAACATGGTTGATAAGCAAGACCATCACATGATTATGGTTTGCAACCTTCCCTGGTGGCTTCCCATTAATTTTGGTTCTTGGGAGCCAGCTGGGAAGGCTGAAATGATGCTGCAATCATTGTAAATACATGTTGGTTGCCAGCAATGAATTGTGATTATGTGCCATAACAATTCTGTGATTATCATAAAAGCGAGGAGCAGTCATAAGTCACTTTTCTAACCAGCATAAGTTTGCACGATTCGCCAAATGAATGGACAAAATTGAGGATTATCTGTATTTGTTAATACTTACGTGACCAACTCATATGTGGCAAATGAACACATAGGACCCAGGACAACACAACCAAGTTTCTGATAAGCCTATAATATAAAAGATTAAATAAAGATAATATTAGAATATGCCTTTACTCAACTTCATCAAGTGTTCTATTTATAACCATTACTGGAAAGAGAGCCTACTTTCCTCATGTTTTAATTACCTCTTGATCAGATTACTACTATATGCTTTAAAATGAAACTGTACTTAACCACCATCCTGAAGCAACATCTTAAGTAGTTATGGATGTTCTTTATTTTGCCCAGATAGTACCGTATATACTCGAGTATAGGCCGACCCGAATATAAGCCGAGGCACCTAATTTTACCACAAAAACTGGAAAAGTTATTGACTCGAGTATAAGCCTAGGGTGGGAAATGCAGCAGCTACCGGTAAATTTCAAAAATAAAAATAAGATACCAATAATGTTTTTGAATATTTATTTCAAAGAAAAACAGTAAACATAGCGGTGTATCAATGAAATACTTCACTCACCTCATGATGCTGATGTCCCGCTGTGATGATGATGTCCCGTGCAGCCGCGGAGCGATGTCCCGCCTCCTATGACACACGGCACAGTGATTCCTATCATGGATCACTGTACCAGAGGAGTGGGACATCGCTATGTGGCTGCTTGCCATAACAAGGAGGAGGTGGGACATCGTTGCAGAGCGGCAGGAGGGGGAGGAAGGGAATCGTAAGACAGCCCTGCATTACATTAGAACGTGAGGAGGGGGGATGGTGCGGTGCGCGCTGCGCGGCAAACTGACACAGAGGGAGGGGAAACTCACAGGGGCACTGGGACATTCACGAGTGTCACCCAGCGGCATGGCCCCGCCCCTTTTTCTCCTCCATTTCGGGCAAATTTTTCACTGACTCGAGTATAAGCCGAGGCGGCTTTTTTTCAGCCCAAAAAGTGGGCTGAAAAACTAGGCTTATACTCGAGTATATACAGTACCTCTACTTCAAGAGGCTTCCAGGAGCAATTCAAGATGCTTATTGTCATCTTTAAAGCTCAACATGGCTTGTATTACATATCTTCAAGATTTCTTGCTCCCAATGGTTTCTGTCCTTTGCTGGCTGAGGAACTCTGGGAGTTGAAGTCCACAGGTCTAAAAGTTGCCAAGGTTGGAGACCACTGCTTTAGAAGACTGAAGGGGTGGCTGTTTTGAAATCCCTACTTTAAATAACTGTCATTTTATGGGCCATTAAAGCAGGTATTCTCAGCTGTTGTCTCCCTTCTCTTGAACAGAGTGCTCCACCACAGGATTAAAGTAGCTCCAGTCCTATTGCACTCAGGAAGGTCATTAAGCATTAGATCAAGATGAGTTGAAATCTGAAGAGGATGAAGCTGCACTGGAGGAAAATGGTTATGGTCCCAGGTTTTGTTTTTATTGTTTTAATAGAACTTTAGTTTTGTACTGCAGTTGTGAGCCACCCAGAATTGTGTCTTTTAAGATGGGCAGTTATATAACTGCATTTACCATTAAATAATGTAATAATCAATGTATAATTAGCATGATGCAAATCATTATAAGATGCCATGCAATAGTGATAATGTTTAGCTTTATGTCCTGTACTTACTTAGGTGAAGTAATACATTTGAAGATGGAACATGCAGGTCCCACTCAAAACAAAAACAAAAAAAAGGCAGAAAGGTATGTTGTGGAACATGTCATCCTATAAATAGGTAAGCAAAGTATAATCCTTTGATGCCAGCATAAGGAATGAATGCAAAGGTAACTGGGCTAACTAGATTTTGAATCGAATAGGTATACATACCGGTAGATGTGTGTTTGAGCAACCTGACAAGTAATTTCCCCCTCTAAACACTGTGATCTCATCTAAAACAGGCACCTGATTTTAAGGCTGCTCCCCAGCAGATCTTATTTCTCACAGAACTGAATCATTCAATCAGAACTCTGAATGCTGGGATGCTGACATTACTCTCCCGGATTTAAGGCTTCTAATACAGAGAACCAGTTTAGTCTATTCTAGAAACCAGGAGACATGAGTTCTAATTATGCCATAGCAATGAAAACTAGCTGGGTGACTCTCTCAACCCATGATGTTGGGTGACAAGCTGGTTGGTCAATTTCTGTCACAAGAACACATCGATATTTGATTGATTTGAAAAAGTAGCACCTTGGGGAAAACACTAAGAAGAAGAAAAAAAAAAGGCTTCTAATTCTTGTTCTGACTCTGCTAGGGTGGAAGGTAGAGATTCTTTTTCAGGATATGTCCAGAAGGCTTGTCAGTCTTTAATCCATTCTCCCTTGTCAGAGCTCAATATCATATCCTATAGCAATATTTTTATATACCTGTATTTTTTGGAGTACAAAATGCACCTTTTCCGCCCAAAAAAGAGAGTGAAAATCTGAGCATGTCTTATACACCGAATACAGCATTTTTGGTTTCCCAAAACCCTGCCCCCTTTAAAAAAAATAGACTTGCAGAGGGTTTGGGAGGCCTGTGAAGTGCTCCTGGGGGCTGGGGAGGGCAAAAACGAGCAACAGCCATTTTTTGCCCCCCCCAGGCCCCAGAAGCACTCTACAAGCCTCCCAAAGCCTATGCATGCCCCGTTTTTCAAAAAAAATGGGCCCATTTCTGCGTAAAAAGGGGGCCATTTTTGCTTTTTGTTGTCCCCCCCCCCCCGGCCCAAGCCCTCAGTAGCACTTTGCAAGCCTCTCAAACTCTCTGCACGCCCTGTTTTTCACAAAAAGCAAGCTGTGCAGAGGGTTGGGAGGCCTGCAGAGTACTGTTTTTTTTAATTTACCTCTTGGTGCATCTTATACTCCAGTGAATCTTATAGTCCAAAAGATATGGTATTTATTTTTAATTAAACTCAATATCAGATAGTCGGGCTATGCATGTTTTGAAAATTATTTGGGGAAGTGATTTGCAAAAGTAAATATATCAAGTCTATCTAGAGGATTTTTCAAGATTCTATATTAATTTCCAGAAATGATTTGAGAGAAGGTTGTAAAAACAAACAAGTTCTCCCACTTAAAATATGAGAGAGGCCTGTAATTGAGATCATAGGTAGACCTCAACTATGAGAGACAAACTGAGAGAACAAATCCAGACAATCACATTGTCTGATTTGGAAAGAATTTTTTTGCAAATTATGGTGGAAATAAGTATTTGGTCACCTACAAACAAGCAAGGTTTCTGGCTCTCACAGACATGTAACTTCTTCTTTGAGAGGCTCCTCTGTCCTCCACTCATTACCTGTATTAATGGCACCTGTTTGAACTTGTTAGCAGTATAAAAGATACCTGTCCACAACCTCAAACAGTCACACTCCAAACTCCACTATGGTGAAGACCAAAGAGCTGTCGAAGGACACCAGAAACAAAATGGTAGACCTGCACCAGGCTGGGAAGACTGAATCTGCAATAGGCAAACTTGGTGTGAAGAAATCAACTGTGGGAGCAATAATTAGAAAATAGAAGACATACAAGACCACTGATAATCTCCCTCGATCTGGGGCTCTATGCAAGATCTCACCCCATGGGGGTCAAAATGATCACAAGAACGGTGAGCATTTCAAGGTCCTGGAGTGGCCTAGCCAGTCTCCAGATCTCAACCCCATAGAAAACCTTTGGAGGGAGTTAAAAGTCCGTGTTGCCCAGCGACAGCCCCAAAACATCACTGCTCTAGAGGAGATCTCCATGGAGGAATGGGCCAACATACCAGCAACAGTGTGTATCAACCTTGTCAAGACTTACAGACATCGTTTGACCTTTGTCATTGCCAACAAAAGATATATAACAAAGTATTGAGATGAACTTTTGATATTGACCAAATACTTATTTTCCACCATAATTTGAAAAAAATATCTTTCCAAATTAGACAATGTGATTGTCTAGATTTGTTTTCTCAGTTTGTCTCTCATAGTTGAGGTCTACCTATGATGTCAATTACAGGCCTCTCTCATCTGTTTAAGTGGGAGAACTTGCACGATTGGTGGCTGACTAAATACTTTTTTGCCGTATGTATGTATGTATGTATGTATGTATGTATGTATGTATGTATGTATATATGTATTTATTTATTTATTATTTATTATTTATTATTTATAGATATTCATGGGTGTAGGTATGCTGGTGTTGTTGTATTCAGGTCTTTTCTCATGTAAGATTGAGATTGTCTTGGCAACATTTCAGCGAGGTCTCACTCGCCATCTTCAGGCTGGTGTTTTCACCTTAAAGTGTAGTTGGAGCTGCCATCTTTTATAAATCTTAGGGGGGTAGGGGGTGGAGTGCTGGCTTTGTTTCAGTAGGTGGATTGATTGGTTCCACCACAAATGTGCGCACAACAAAAGCGCGCCTGACTAAACCGCGGTGTCTAAAGCGCGGTAACAAAACCGTGTGACGAATTAGCCCTAAAGCGCGCCGACAAAAACACACCGACAGAAGTGCGCTGTAACGTAACCCTCAACCTAACCCTAAACCTAACCCTAAACCTAACCCTAAACCTAACCCTAACCCTAACCCTAAACTTAACCCTAAACCTAACCCTAAACCTAACTGTAAATCTTACCTTAAATGAAATCGCGCTTCTGTCGGCGCGCTGTTGTCGGTGCGCTGTTGTCGGCGCGCTTTTGAAATCGCGGTTTTAGCGCCGCGGTGTTGTCAGCGCACTTATGACGTTCGCGCTTTTGACGGGTCACGGATTGATTGGCTGTGTGGTTGTATCATGATTGGTAGATTGGTGCTGATTGGTGCTAGCTGTTTGTCCGTTGTTGTTTTGTGTTGTAATGGCCTGGGTGGTGGGTAGGGCTCGTTTGTTGACTAGGACTGGTTTCCAGATGTCTGGTAGGCGGGAGGTATCATCACGTTTATTCATGTTGTGGGGGTGTTTCTCTATTTCGATAGCTTCCATAATTATTCAATTCAATTCACTTCAATTATTCAATTCACTTCAATTCACTTCAGTTATTCAATTCACTTCAATTCACTTCAACAAGAGAATAATTATGAAAGCTATCGAAATAGAGAAATACCCTCCACAACATGAATAAACATGACGATACCTCCCACCTACCAGACATCTGGAAACCAGCCCTAGTCAACAAATGAGCCCCACCCACCACCCAGGCTGATACAACACAAAACAACAATGGACACACAGCCAGCACCAATCAGCACCAATCTACCAATCATGATACAACCACACAGCCAATCAATCCACTTACTGAAACAAAGCCACACACCCCCACCAAGATTTATAGAAATCTATCTACTATATATATAGTAGATAGATATCAGGTCAAAAGGGTTGGGCAAACAAAATTGTAGAAACTCATAAAGTTTGTGTCTGTTTTGCAAGGGTGGGAACTACTATTCTTGAAATATATTTACAAGCATTCAACTGGGGGTGAGGTCAATTTATGTGTATGGTTTTTTTCTTTTTATGCACATTTTTGCAGTTATATTCTCCTCTTTTTTGTTTTGTCTAGTTTTGCTTTGTTTTTGTATTTTCTTTTTTCCTTTTTTGGAATTTGTATTTTAATGTTCTGAATAAAAAGTAAAAATATTGAAAATAAAGAGAAAAATATCTGTACATAACAGCATAACAGTCACTATAAAGTCACTATAAAGCATGTCAAAGCTAGAAATATAGCTATAAAAGTTCATCATACTCACATTGAGCTGTTTAACAAATGTCACACCTTCACAAGTGGTACTGCGGCACCCTTGTGAGGAATAGATAGATGTGTTGAACACATCATATGTAGCACTTACATTGACAGTCATGTTGTTTTCTGTAACAAAAATGCAAATAGAATACTGAATTGTAAGATAAATTTTAAATGATAAAAAATCTACTGAACTGTAAAATAATTTAATAAAATAATATGTAACACAATAATTTTAATAAGGATTTATAGCTATTTTATTGTATTGTGTGTTTCCACTATATATACATACATTGTAGATCTTCTATATTTGAAATAAATGGAATAGAACATGGGAATTTTAATCGAACTCTACCACTGTACTATGGAAATTTATTATACTTTCTGTCTCATTCTTTTGATCTGGCAAAATTTGCAGATAGAGAACTGTCTTCAAAACAGCTAAATACAATTTAAAGCCTGAATGCTGTTAGTCTTATTTTAAAACAATAGGTGAGTAGTATTTAAGGCAAACGCTTATATCTAAAGAATTTATTTGCAAAATTTTCAACCAAAGTTTCCAAAGCTGCTCTCCTCCTAATGTTTGGAATTAAATTCCCACCATAAATAGTCTGTTCTGCCATAATATTACTATCATAAGCACTAAGCAACAAGCAGTCTCGATAATGAGCAATAATCCATTTTAATATAGCAGTTGTAAGATCAATTACAACTGATATCACATGAAAGAAAAATAGTTACAGCACAAATTGCATTCTCAGTGACATAAATTTGAGAAACGAAATTAGCAGGTATCCTGTATATTTGTGCTGTAATCTGGACCTGTATCGTTACCAAATTGTAGTATTTTAAATATTTTGCATAATACTAAACATATTAGATTACATAAATTGTATTTTGATGTTATGCTTCAAAATGTTTGTTTTTAAAATAAAGATGACTTTGAAAAATATTATGAATTATGATTCATTAAAACCAACCCTGAACCCACATAAAAGCTGTTAGGGCAGCTTTTGGTTTAAACTGTATCGATCAATTATTGATAGCTACAGAAAACTATTAGAGCAATGCAATTAACATTCTTACCTTTCAGAATTTTATTCACGATTCTGAGCCCCAGTTCTACAGTTGGTTTTAAGTTCTCTGATATCACTGGATTATCAAAGTCATTTAGCATCATTACATTGATCACATATTCATCTTCCCCACACTTGGTTTCACTAGTGTGCCACAGCAGCTGATTCAAGAGAAATGATGTTCCTACAAGCTGATACATCATTGTTGCCTTATTATACTTTGTACTGGCACTTGGCATATTTTAACCAGGAGCGTCTGCCTTATGCCTAGCACTCTGTTCAACTTTCCTTTTTTAAAATGGGTCCTTTTGTTCTTTTCGGTGCTTCTTTTTCACTCCACGCCCATTTGCCTTACCTGTCACCTCTGTTGTGAACAATTAACAGGAGCAGAACTCATGAAGATGGGAAGAGACCAAAGGTTATTTTTCATGTTTGCTGTAGAGAACATGTAAGCTATAAAACTGGGGCATTAGCCACACCTCACCAGATAAGCATTCAATATGATTCACAAGAAAAAAAGAGAAGAGCCAATAACATTATTTTTTTTAAAAAAATGAAATAAGATTTAAAAGCCATTAATGCAGAGCACAATGGCTGCTGGTCTTGCCATTCTAAATCATAATGCCCTTTAAATAAAGGATACTGAATAAAAACTGTGGTTTGTTTTGAGATTCTATTTTCATTTTTTCATATGTTCTGACAAAAGATTCTTGCTTCTTATATTCTTCCACCTTTTTTCTCTTTCATCCAGTGGCAATTTCAAAGAACCAATAATATATATAGTTTCCCTTGGCTTATGCTAATTTGGTTTACCCAAAAGAAAAAAGGGAGGGAAGGGGCTAATATGTGATTTGTTTCAACTTAGTCAATTTGCACCAAAAGTCTAGAAATATGCCAAGACATTTCCCCCCATCAAACCAATCTCTGTTCTTATTCATATGTTTACCATTATGTTATGAAGTTGCTCTAGTTGTACGTTATGTCTCCCGCTAATTGCAGTTCTTTGCCTACAATAGCCATTACTGTTACTATGGGGTAAAGATGGCCAATGGCTTCTTGTCCAAGGAAGGCCCTTGCCTAAAATGAAAAAGAAAAGTGTTAGAAACATGTTTATTATACTGTAGTGTGACAAAGCTAAATGAGCCATAGCCCCCGGGAAAGCTTTTAACTTGAGCCAACCTACAAGTACACTACCACAAAAATGCTAATAAAATCCATAGTGCTATAATGCCTTTTTTTGTATAATAATTATGTGCATTTGAAATCCAACTATAATAAATGTGAAGAAAATATTTTTGCTATATACAGAACATGAGACAAAGAAGAAAACATGTTTAAGTAATGTAATGCTTAAGATCATAGCTCTAAAAATTTATAAGCACACTTGTAAATTCATTTGGTTTACAAAATTTTACACCATATTCGACAACTCCTTTTCCCCCCACTATCTAATTTATGCAAATTCATTTTATACAAGATTTTGGGGAAATATAAACAGACCATAAAACAAGGGAAAGCTGTATATGATTACATCTTTTTGTACTCAAATTGCAGATGTCTGTCTGTCTGTCTGTCTGTCTGTCTGTCTATCTATCTATCTACCTACCTACCTACCTACCTACCTACCTACCTACCTACCTACCTACCTTAGACAGTAAAGTCTAATGATATTTCCACCCTAGTACATTTCCATTCCCTAATTTCTTAACAACCAATTTAAGCTGGCCTTTCATGCAAGAAAGAAATTGAATAAATGTTATTGCCCTCAAATCTAAGTATGTGTTTGTCTGGTCATTTGCAAAAACAGAGATATGGACCTTTATTAAGGAGAAACTGCTAAGTTACCCTCTCACCATTCCTCTGTATCTTAGTAAGGATAATAAAAGGATAATCAGCCAGCAATAAGGTATTTAAGACTGTACACTGCTATAAAAAGTAGAAAAGGGGGGATATGTTTTAAAGGACAGTAGTATGCTGAAGGTTGCCTAGCTAAGGGAAAGAGACAGTTCTCAAGTAACAATATTCCCTATATTCTCCATGAAAGAAAAAAGTGCCATCTAAACATCCTCCAAACATGAAGCAGTCATTAAAAATCGAAGAACCCAAGCAACCTGAGACTTTGCACACAAGTTAGTCCCCTGACAAAAGGAAGCAGGAACTACTAATATTATTGTCGATTTCATTCCTGCTTCCTTGCTAGGAACAGCTGCAAAGCTCCGTAAACAATGGAAACACTTCACCTCAATCCTTACCTGCAACTAATTGGGAATCAACAAGATAGTGTGTAGTTGTCTGGTTGTATGCAGACCAGAAAACAATTGTTGTGAAACCTGTAAAGCCTTCAAGCTATTTTTCCTTTTAGGGATCTGTGAAGGAAATGCTGTCAGCTTAATCCCAAAAACAGGAGGTGGGAAAAGGTAAGATAAATGTTACTTTGTTTACCCATTGATTGTCTTGTCTTTTTAGATATCCTGAGACTAAGCTTAAATAATTCACTTAGCTGTCAAACACAAAAGTATACCAATGCAGAAATGATATTGGAGTACTACAATAACACCTTGATGTTGGAAGAAATATCCATCTGGTTCAGTTCCAAGCTGGGAGAAAGACACTGGAAACATGGATGTTGGTTGGAAAAATGGTTTAATGATGAACAGAACCAGAGGTGGTATTCTGCCAGTTCGCCCTAGTTCAGGTGAACCGGTAGCGGCGGTGGCGGGAGGCTCTGCCCACCCACCCAGACGACATCACGGACGCTCTGAGCACGTGCAGAAGCGCCACACGTGAGCAAAGTGAGCGCGCACGCGCTCCCAGTTCTGAACTGGTGGCGAAGATAAGAGGAAACTATTTCTAAACAGAACCACCAGCGTTTATGGTTCTGTTACAGCTGCCAAAATGGAGTTGAGAATGGGTGGCTTTTATACCTTCCTTTGGGCTTTGTATTTGAGTTTCCTGTTCCTGTGCAGGAACATGTCCTTTAATATTCTATTGGCTGTTTTCAGATTCCTATGAGGGTCATGTAGGAGTCATAGCTGGCTGTATAGGCAAAAGAGGAAATGGAAATCCTAGGTGTTTGTCTGAGTTTGGACTGCTCTGGGGGTGGTGCAATGTCTGAAATACCTTTAGGAGATTGGATAATGTAGCGAGCTCTGTGTCTTCTGCTAAATGGTAGGGGGCTCATCCTATTATGTCCTGAAGGATCATGTCCTGTTCTTAATCCCATCATCCTGGAGCTGAAGGTCTTTTGTTTTACAGATAGGCTGGCTCAATCTTTCTTAATGGGCACAAAATATCTGTTGGGTGAGTGGGGCTATTAGGAAAGAGTGTGTCTGCTTCCTGCCTCTAAAAAAAACATGTTTCTCCATTTCTCATTTAGAGAAATATAATATTCTGCCTTTTTAAATATTCCTCAAAGTATTTCATTCGTCTAGGATGTGGGACTTCCCACATTGAGAATGTCTTAAGTGAGAACACTATAGAATCCTATGCAATATTGTATGTTCTTCCTGTGCCAAAAATGCTTTCCTCATCGCAATAAATTGGCTGTACTCATAATTTCCTTTTCTGACAGCAATATGAGAGGCACATCAAGTTCTGGGAAATCAACTATATCAGGGCAGTCTTCAATGGTTAACAAATAAGCTGCCTAGAATAAGGTGACCAACTTTTTTACAATGAAAAGGAGGACAAATAAATTGAAAAAAAAATCATAAATAAAAGAAATATTTTATTCATTGCAACAATAATACACTATAATATGATATATGCATAATAAAAACATTTGTAACATTTTATATTGTAATTACATGCCTGTTAATTATTATTTAAATGAGTACTTTTCCATTGAATTAATATTTTTGTCAATGTATCATCTTCTAACAATAAATTGGAAATATCTGAACAAGAAATATCCTTCATATTGAATTTTACGGCAAGTCCTGCAGCTAGAGTATCAACATTCAATCTCGATTTCTCACTTGTCCAAAAATCATTGGCAATTGAAAAAACTCTTTCAACTGCTGCATTAGTTCCAAGGCAGCACAAATTGAACAAGTATAAATAAATTTTCACATGGAATAAGTTCATTTTTGAAATGGCTGAAAATATCCACCCATCTTTTATCAATTTCAATGTGTTGATTTTCCCATTATATTTTTTCAGAATTTAAATATACATTCAGTCTTCTAATTTCTTCAAAGAGACAATTGTCATCTATTTTAATGTCTGGCATTTCTTTAGATAAAAACTCAACACAAGATTCAATATCTGTCCAATATACCTGCGATGAAGTCAGAAAACACCATTGAAAACTGTTATTTCCTGTGATATTTGTTTCAGACCATTCTTCGATATATTGAAAACATGTTTGGTAAAAATTCTGCACTTCTTTGATAAACTTTTCCGTTATGCCCAGATTTGATTCCTTTAAGTCTGACGATTTTCTTTTTATAATTAAAGGAAGAAATTTATCTTAAAATCGAGATTTATATTGAAGGATAAAGTCATTCAAAATAAGACTAACTTCTGTAGCTGAAATGTGTTCACCTTCAATCTTTTGAATCGTTTTGTGAAAAATAGATGCTTGATTATGTACAAAATACATTAATATCTCAGATATTTCATTATTGAAAAACGATTCCAGGATTTTAGGACATTTGTCTAAACTTAAAAAATATGAATGGAGAGGCTCAAATAATTGTAGAACACTGTCTACAGCAGGTGTCAGAGCAAGCCATCTAAATTTTGAATATCCTAAAAGTTTTTTGTATTCAACATTCGCTTCTTCACAAAATTGTTTTAAAATAGCCACACGAACGGTAAAATGACTAAAATACAAATAAATTGTAGTTATTATTACTTCTACATCAATTGGCATGGCACATGACGCTGTGTTGATTGCATTTGACAAAATATGTGCATTACAACCTATTCCTAGTATTTACTTTTGGAATATATCTTGTAATTTTACATACACGTTATCAGGGATGTGCAGTCACTAGAGGCAGGGGAGGCAGGGTCTCATCAGTCTCCTCAGGAAAAGGAAAGAATTTTAAAGAATTTTTAAAAAATAATTAAAGCCAAGGTAGTTGCTACCAGATTCCAAGTCACAGTGGCTTGGAGTCTGCTTAGTGTTAACTATAGGAGGAGGCAAGAGAACTCGGGGCCTCCTTTGCATAAGGAATTTTTCGCCTTTTAAAAGTTAAGCAAGGGTTAAAAAGCGAAAAATTTCGTATGCAAAGGAGGCACTGATTCTCCTGCCTCCTGATCTGGGAGCAGCGAATCATGCCTTGCACTTGAGCGACTGCGCAATCTAGCAGGAGTCTTGCTTGTAAAATGCACCTGTGTGAGCAAGTTCAACTCTCCACTTTGCATCACGGAAGCCGCCAAGAGCAGAACCATCAGAAGACTTAGAGGTCTCTTATTTCCCCATTAACCTGCAATATCTTTAACTAGCTAACATTTAATATACATTTAAATTTGTACTGAAATATTTGTTTTACAAGTTTTCTAGCTTGCTAAATGTTACGTAGCCCTGTGGGTCACTTATGGGCTTTTCACAATGGATGATTTTGAGAGGGCGGTTTCCATCGAGGGTGATTCTGGAGAGGTTGCTCTGGGCCACCAGCCGCCGTTTCTTCAGCAGCAATTTCTTCTCTGCCTGGCATTTTCTACTGGGCGGCTTGGTGCCTTTGCTGCAGACCTGGGTATGGTGCTGGGCTGGCCCGGTTTGCAGCAAAGGCGCTTGGCGGCTCCTGTGATGCAAAGTGCCCTGCCGCCGCTGAGGCTGACATTCCTGCTGCCTCAGCCTGCAGCCCACCCAGTGGGTGGGTGGCGGCGGTGGCGGGGTGGCACTTTGCGTCACGGAAACTTCATCAGCTGCCACTGCCGCTTCCTCCGCTGCCACCACTTTCCCCTTTGCCCTGGCCGCGGTTTATGAGACCCTGTTGTCCCGCAGAGCCCGCTGACGCTTGAGCGGGAAGGAGGAGGAGGAGGAGGAGGAGGAGAGCGGTGAGTCCTTGTGCCAGCTGGCCGGCCAGGTGGGGAGCAGGTCGGGCAGGGGGTGGGTGGGCTGGCTGGCTGGAGAGGGGGGATCATGGCCGCTCAGGTGGCCACCGCCACTGCCGACAGCAGCTTGAGTGTCCCAGCACCGTCCGAGCTGAAGAAAGCAGAAGATTGTTCGTCGGAGGAGGCGGGGGGCAAGGCGGTGGAGGGCTACGGGGGTGAGAAGCAGCTTGGATGGGGCTGGGACACCCAAGCTGCTGGCTGTGGGGGCCACCTGAGCGGCAATGAATAAACAGAAACCGCTTTGGTCGCATTGACCGATGATCTTTGGAGAGCCAGAGATGGAGGTCATCCCTCCATCCTGGTTCTCCTCGACCTCTCAGCGGCTTTCGATACCATCGACCATGGTATCCTTCTGCGACGACTGCGGGAGGTGGGAGTGGGAGGCACTGTGCTGCGGTGGTTCTCCTCCTACCTCTCGGACAGGTCGCAGTCGGTGTTAGTGGGGGGGCAGAGATCGACCCCTAGGCCCCTAACATATGGGGTGCCGCAGGGTTCGGTCTTATCCCCCCTACTATTTAACATCTACATGAAACCGCTGGGTGAGATCATTCGCAGGCACGGGATAAGATACCATCAATATGCGGACGATACCCAGTTGTATCTGTCCGCCCCGTGCCAACTCAATGAAGCGGTGGACGTGATGAACCGAGGTCTTGAGGCCGTTATGGACTGGATGAGGGCTAACAAGCTTGTACTCAACCCGGAAAAGACCGAGTGGCTGTTGTGCTTCCCTCCCAACAATTCGACCAGTACTCCATCGCTCAGGCTGGGGGGTCAAATTCTACACCCCTCAGAGAGGGTTCGCAACTTGGGAGTCCTCCTGGATCCACAGCTGTCCTTTGACCACCATCTGACGGCTGTGACCAGGGGGGCATTTGCCCAGGTTCGCCTGGTGCGCCAGTTGCGACCCTACCTGAATCGGGAGGCTCTCACAACAGTCACTCGGGCCCTTGTGACCTCTAGGCTGGAATACTGCAATGTGCTCTACATGGGGCTGCCCTTGAAGAGCATCCGGCGACTTCAGCTAGTCCAGAACGCGGCCGCGCGAGTGATCGTGGGTGCACCTCGGTTCACCCACATAACACCTATCCTCCGCGAGCTGCGCTGGCTACCTGTTGATCTCCGGGTGCGCTTCAAGGTGCTATTAGTCACCCATAAAGCCCTCCATGGTAGTGGGTCTGCGTACTTGAGAGACCGCCTTCTGCCAATTACCTCCCTGCGACCAATTAGATCTCATAGATTGGGCCTCCTCCGAGTTCCATCTGCCAGCCAGTGCCGGCTGGCAATTACAAGGAGGAGAGCCTTCTCAGTAGTAGCTCCGACCCTTTGGAACGATCTCCCCGTGGAGATTCGTACTCTCACCACCGTCCAGGCCTTCCGCATAGCCCTTAAGAACTGGCTAGCCCGTCAGGCCTGGGGACAAAGATAATTGCCCCTCCCGAATGATGAATGAATGTTGCTCATTATTTTATTCTATGTTTGTCTGCGTTACTGTTTGTATATCCTTCCCTTGATTTTATGTAAGCCGCCCTGAGTCCCCTCAGGGAAAAGGGCGGCCTATAAATGTTAATAAACCTAAACCTAAACCCAATGATCCCCCCTGCCCAGCCAGCCAGCCCACCCACCCCCCCGCCTGACCTACTCCCTGTGTCTCGCGTCTATGGTGGACACAGCACCAAAGGGGCCAAAAGCCTCTTTCTTTGCCTGCTGTCAAGAAAGAGGCTTTTGGCCTCTCTGGCACTATGTCCGACATGCCTCACCAGCCATAAACCTCTCCGCACGTCACTGCATATTATTTACCCCTTTGCGTCTTCACCCACCAAAATTTGTGTTTGTATTATCAGCTGTTAGTGCAACAACTTTGGATTTCAAAAACCTGTTACTTTATGACTGGAAGCTGATGCAGCTAATGATTGCTTATATTTGTTGGTGGACAAGTGTTTCATTATAGCTGCTCTGCCCCCAACTGCAATACAAAATTCTCCTCCACAAATATTGCAGAAAACAATGGCATCTTTCTTTGATATAAGGAATGGAAATTCCTTTTTCAATTGATCATTGAAATGGCATTTCCTCTTTTTTGATTTTTCCATCCCTTAAATGAAATTTAAAATTTAAAATAAAATATAAACCTACATGAACGATGCAAACACATTATGAATAAATAAAATGAATTATTACAACTGAAACTTTAATAACATAAGCGAATAAACTTCACTAAAATTTAAATTTAAATTATTTTACACTTCTGTTGACAACAGGGTCGTATAAACTTGTAAATAAAATTATACATATTTGGAAATTATTAAATAGATAATGAATTAATAAAATGTGAATTGTACTTACCTCTGTATAATTGAATATTCACTGAGTAAGAAATAATTACTGCGAGTCATTCAATTGCCGACGTGCCGTGAGTCTACTGCGTGTGTATGTGCCGTGTCGTGTTTCGGTAAGAAGTAAACAAAGCCACTTGCACGCGGTGCACTCTCTTAAGATCTCCTGTGCAGAGCGCATGCATCTCATAATCATGTCTTATACCGCAGTATACCGAGCCTTGAGAAATCGTCATGTCAAATACAAATACGTCACATAACGCGCAACAGATTAGTCTTCAAATATCGAAAAGGAGGACATGTAGGAGGACACTTTTCAAGGGAGGACAGAACTTACAAAAGAAGGACTGTCCTCCCTAAAGGAGGACGATTGGTCACCTTACCTACAAGTATCAGGAATGCCTGAAAGTTGTTAATTTTAAAAAAATTTAAAGTTGTTTAGCTTATAATTACGGTAATCTTTCTTTTGTTCATAGTTGAAAATAAACTCACCTGATGAAGACTTTTCAAACACTCTTCTGAAGGTCTCTAATAACTTTATGATGAGTAATAGGCAATTTTCAAAAGAGATTAGAAAATTAGGTTTGGTATCCTTTAACACTCTGTTAAAGCAAGATGGCTGATGAGGAAGATTGATTGTACCATTAAATTCTGTTTTAAAATATAAACAAACTATGAGGCATCTCATAGGACTAGTATTATATTTCTTATCTTTCAGAGATTATTCCTGAACAAAGAAACTGGAAGTTTAACAAGTCAAGGTTTCAGAATATAGCAAATAAAAGTGATTTTCCATGACCTAGCTCTTAAAAAATATTTATAACAGTGTTGTCTACAGTTATCTCTACTTCACACAGTTTTCCCAACCAAACAGCAAGTTTCTAAAGGGTGCAGTTTAGAACTATCTGAACTATAACTAACCAGTACTTCTGTATGGGAACTTGATGTAGGATAGAGAACTTTCTGTTTGCTAGAAGAGAGCAGTCCTTCAGCTACTCTCAGCAGTCTCTCAGCTGGCAGCCTCTCAAATACTGGAATACTGTTGTTATGTCCCCGCTAGTCCTTCTTTTCTCTAGACTAGCTAAATCCAAATCCTGCAAGCATTCTTCATATATTTTAGTTTCCAGGCCTTTAGTAATCTTAGTTGCTCTTCTCTGCACATTTTCCAAAGTCTCAACATCTTTTTTGTAATGACGTGGTTTGGATCCTCCAATGAGGAAATCTGGAAGTCAGTGATCAATCAATGAATCTAAATAAAACGAAAGGGACCTTGGAGATCTTCTAGTCCAATTGCCTGCTAAAGCAAAAGACATTATACCATTTCAGACAACTGACTATCTTAAAAACCTACAGTGATGAAGCACCCACAACTTCTGACAGATCACTTCTCTCTTTGATTAGTTTCCATCCATTGTTTCTTGTCCTGCCCTCTGGTGCTTTGGAAAAAAGTTGACCCCCTTCTTTTTATGGCAGCCTCTCAAATACTGGAATACTGCTGTCATGTCCTCCCTAGTCCTTCTTTTTTCTAGACTAGCCAAACGCAAATCCTGCAACCATTCTTTCTATGTTTTAGTTTCCAGGCCTTTAATCATCTTAGTTGCTCTTCTCTGCACATTTTCCAAAGTCTGAACATCTTTTTTGGAATGTGGTAACCAAAACTGGATGCAGTATTCCAGGTATGTCCTTACTAAGGTGGTACTAATACTTCACATGATTTTGATTCTATGCCTCTGTTTATACAACCAAGGAGTGTATTAGCTTTTTTGGCTGCTGCCACACACTGTTGGCTCATATTTAAGCGATTGTCCACTATGCCTCTAAGATCCCTCTTACAGTTACTGTTTTTGAGCCAGGTTTTGTCTTATCTGTACTTGTAACTTTGGTTTTTCCTGCTTATGTATGAAATCTTATTTTCACCACATTAAACTTATTCTGTTGGATAGACCGCATTGTTTCAAGTCTGTTAAGATCTTTTTGGAATATGAACTTGTCTTCTGGGGTGTTGGCTATTGCTGTCAGTTTAGTGTCATCTGCAAGTTTAATGATTTCCCCTTCTATTCCCTCATCGAAGTCATTTATGAAGATATTTTAGAGTATTGGGCCTAAAACAGAACCTTGTGGTAGCCCACTGCTTACTTCCCTCCATGTAGGTGTAGTACCATTAAGGACTACTTGAGTACAGTCTGTCAGCCAGTTACAAATCCATTTTGGTGATGCTGCCTATCCCACATTTTTCTAGCTTACCAAGAATTAGGTTGTGGTCTACTTTGTCAAATACCTTGCTGAAGTCTAAGTATATTATGTCCACAGCATTTCACTGGTCTACTAAATTAGTTACTATGTCAAAGAATGAAATAAGATTGGTTTGGCATAATCTTTTTTTTAACAAACCCATGCTGGCTTTTAGTTATAACTTTATTTGTTTCTAGATGTTCACAGATCTTTTAATTATCTTTTCCAGTATCTTCTCAAGTATTGATATTAGGCTGATTGGTCTGTAGTTTCCTGGGTCTGGTTCCCCCCCCCCTTTTTTTTTAAAGATGGAAACCATATCAGCCCTTTTCCAATCCACAGGTAATTCCTTAGTGTCCAGGATTTTTTAAAGATATGAAACAATGTTTCTGAGATAACATCTGACAGCTCATTCTGGGGTTTAATTTATCAGGTCCTGGTGATTTATATTAATAAAAATCAGATGTGTTATCTAACCATTTTCTTGCTTATTTTAATTTTTATTTCTAGTATGTCTTTTACGGTTAGGTTTTTGGTAGACTGGGCTATAGTTTCTTTTTGCATGAAAACTGATGCAAAGCATGAGTTAAGCAGTTCTGCTTTCTCTCTGCTATTTGTTACTTCCCTGCCATCTTGTGGTTCATTTCTAAAATCCTTTGCTCCCTCATTGGATGTTGGCCTTTCATGGGAAGTATAGATGAAAACACCACTTGTGATCCTAATTCTTTAACTTTCTTCTCTAGCTCTTTGTAGGGGTAGAGGTTTTTGTTCCCAACGTTTATTAACAGTGGAGGATGAGAAAAGTGCATGCAGGTGGTGGTTGTGGCTTGAACTTCCCTTTCTCTCTCACTTTGAATGGATATTCTATCACAATTATTACTCTGTAGAAATTCTGTGTTGCCTTTTTATACTTTGCTTTTGTATTAGAAAATGTTACATATTAGAAATGTACAAAATAGACTTTTTAGTAAACACCAGTGCAGATATTTTTTTACAAAGTTTTTTGATGATTGTTGGGGCATCAATCATTTAACATGGTAAAACTAGCATAAGAAACACAGTATATTCTAGTGGTGGTTTTATGGTTTTCCAGAAATAAATCTTCTATGACAGAAAATTATTTCTGCCCTAGAATTGTCCACAAGCCATTTCCTCTCCAGGAAGATTTATTTCCCCAAAACAACCAGATAATCTCTAAAATGACTGTTTGCTTCCCACCCCATATCAGTTCTATATTGATTATCCTTGAGACTTTGTCTCAATGAGTCTCCACACTGTTCTTAATACTGCTGAACTATGGCAGAAAAGAGCCTGTGCTTTTATAATTTGTTTTCATTTTTATGGTTTATATAGCTGTCTATCTTACATAAGAGATTCTGGGCAGCTTACAAGATTATAAAACTCATCAAATATAACCCCTGGAATCCAAGAATAAATAGTCAGCACACTTATAATCAGTAGTGAAATAATTTAATCTAGCCACCTGACCCAAATGCCTGGATGAGACAGCCAGATTCTCCAATGCCTATTGTTTGCATATTTCTGATCTTTGTTAGTATAGTATAGTAACCACATTCCAGTATCTGAATATCTTCTCCACAGCCTTCGTTGTTACTCTTCCAAGGGCTACTCTGCAACATATTCTTGATCGCTCGTCTGTCAATGCTGTGTGAATGTGCACATGAATGCGAGTGTGTGCCTTCAAGTCTGTTTTTTTACTCTAGGTGCCTGCCTAGACTGGTCCCTGCAGTTTTCTTGGCCAGGTTTTTCAGATATGATTTGCCATGGTCTCTAGTTATTACCCTTAACTGCTACACACAAAAACTGGCTCTATTATTCTTTATAGTTGATCCTAAAAAGTAAGAGATATTCAGTATCTTTATTGTCAATTTTTAGGGATGATTATTATACCTGTCATTAATTTGCTCTTCTTTATATTTAAGCTTAGTCCCATATTTTTTTATTATGCTTCTTTACTTTCATAGTTAGAACTTGCAGATCTTTTGCATTACAACTATCAGAGTATGTAGTACTGTCAGCACAATGCAAGTAACTAATATTTCTTCTTTTGATTTTAAAATTATACCATCTTCTAATGCAATATATATTCCTCAATATATATTCCACATATATGTTGAATATTACCAATCTATTTTACCATGTTCTTCTTCATTTCAGTCAAAAGTTGCATCTGGCTCCATTTCATTTAGCGCATTGGTATGCTGAAGTGCTATACCTATGTTCCTTTTCAATAAACATAGTATAATGGTCTTACGGAAAATGGAAAATCCACTGTAAAATCTAATGGTCTAGCCATCTGGCAAAAATTGTCTCCTCCACAGCCCATGTTAAAGAGAAAAAATGGTGGATTTCTTTTCTTTTTTCACAGTTGGTGATAATTAGTAGCAGAGTACAATAAAACTGAGAGAATCCATCATCATTGTCATTAAATGTACAATATACATTTAATAAGAATAACACATTTGCAATCTTGCTTGTGGCAGATTTGTGGAAACAAATTTAATACCAGTATAATTTTTCCCTGGCAAAGGGATGGTAGACAGCATTTTAACTTAGCCATAAAGAAGATCTATAGATTTCTCTTTTGCTCTGCAATAACTCTGAGAGAAAAGAATCATGGACCAAAACATTGATTTATTTAAAACAGTTGTATACTATCGATTCCTTCAGTTCTAGGTAGCAATCATTGTGAAAACAGAAAACACAGGAAAAAACATTACTGCTCTTGATATTTCTAGTATCTTAAATAAATAGATATTTTTCATGCCCCCCCCCCATTTTTTGCATTTGTTGAAGTGACAAATTCAATATGGTACATAAATCAGGCATCATTTTTTAAAAATAAGCACACATGTATAAATCATCACTGTCGCTCTATGGTAACTCATTAAAGTATAGAATTTAATTCAGACTGATGTAGGGAATACATTTAATTGGAAAAAATGACATTTATTTCCAAGGTCATGTATAAAATTGTAGTATGATTTTTGTCATTAACTTCCATGATTTTATATCATTAAACTGCCATAAACTGCCATAAACTGCTCATACATTCTCTAAATGTTGTTCTATGTGTGCAGTAGTGGTGCAATTAAATAAACCTTTGGACGGTAAGTATCTGAAAGTAATAACAATGAAGAAGAAATTGCACAAGCCGGGTGCCGTGTTTATTTAAGATAAAAATCTCCTAATGATACCAACATAGTGATTTTTTTTTAGTTCTACTCATTTGGAGATATGTTAAATCACAGGCTTTATGTCAGGTCACAACACATTATGTCATTTGCCTTCATGCCCTCCTTAGATGCTTTATTGTGTCTTGTTTGGGAGTATTATTTTGTTGTAATATAAAAATATAAATGTGAAGCATATAACTGTATACAAGTCTACCTAGCTGTCTCCAAATAAATATGCAATCATAACATATTATAGTAAGTAGATCTTTGTTGGGTGACGATATCTGACTCATTTTCCGACACATCGGAGTCAGTTGTAGCAACTCCATAAACAACTCTGCAGAGATGCCTACCGCAATGGTTTTTCTTGCAAAAATGTGTCATTGAACAAGATACAACTAGTCAGCATTTCGTGAAAACGGAGATTTCCCGTCGAATTGGGACTCTCCTTTCTTCGCCCTCCTAAACCACGAAAGGGTACACGCCTCTTCACGTCACTTATGCGCTTGGATTTCTGAGATTCTTCCCAAAACTATTTTGTCGGAGAGCCGCCGGAACTGTAAGTATGACTCGCAGTTGCCGCCCGGTCTTTTGTGGCTGTCTCCCAGGCCAGATTGCCTTACCCTAACTACCCCCCTTCGCGCGGTTGCCATGGTAACGGAGACCTTGGTGAGGCAGAACAGCAACAGACGGCCGTTGGTTTTTGTGGAGCGGGCCTGTGGGCAAGATGGTGAGGGACAAGAAGAATCGGATAAGGCTAGATTAAGGGGCTTTTCTAAAGAAGGCGAAAAAGACTAGCGGAGCCCTATCCCCTTTACCTTGTTCTTATTTCTGTCGCTTTTGCAGATGCTCTCACGGCTGAAACCCGCTGTTGGAGGCGGCCCCCCATCAGCGGATAAGCGCAGAAAGAAAGGCAAACGGCTGCCGCAGCTGGAAGATTTATTAACTCAGCGAGATTTCACTGGGGCCATTGCCCTTTTAGAGGTACTACTAGGGATACATTTGGGGAATATGGCGGGACGAGAGTTCTGCAAGTGGAGTTGCTGCCGCCGCTTCTGCATATTTGCTATCATATTTGTTTATACTTCTTTCCGAACAGAGCAGTGCTTTTTTTGGGGGGGGGGGAGGGGGGGGAGCTGTCCAGCCACCTTCTTGCTACTTCAGTCATTTCAGACTGAGAACATCCGTGCTTTTTGCTTCTCTGATTTTCCAGGGTGGCAAATATCACCTCTGCAAAATAGAAGTAAATTTAGTGTCTAACCCAAAGGTGCTTTTTCAAAAGAGAACTGGACTTTCTGATTTTTTAAAAAAGACATTTCACTTCTCATCCAAGAAACTTCGACGAAAACGTCTTTAAAAGAAAAACCAAAGAGTCCAATTGCCTCTTGAAAAAGCACCTTTGGGACAACCATGACCAGAATGACTGAGAATCTCTATAGACATCTATCCACATTATGCAGTGGCCCCAGATAATCCACAGATTACAATTTATCTTCCTTGCTATAGATTAAATATAGCCTTCAAGCTAGTGTGTAGACTGATGATGTATTACCAGTAATAAGGAAACTACTGTATCCATATCTAAATCACAAGATTATAAACAAGATAGTTTATAATGACTTTATCAGTTTAGGAATTAAGATTTTAGAGCAACCATCTTAATTTGCTGGAGAAGGTAGGATAAACTGCTTGTTCACTTTGTAATAAGCCAAAATTCCTAGTTTATCATGTGTGAATATAGCCGTACGCTAATGCAGTAGTTGTTCTACAAGTTTATTCCTTGTTGAGAGCAATGCAACAGAAGCAATATTATTAAACTGCAACATGAATGAGCGCTGTGTTTGTGCATATATGAATGGTTTAGTGTTGTTTCTGAATGTGAAAATATAATTATTGCATCTGAACAAATTTGGATTAAATTTATTTAATATATTAGTTTATAAATTCCTAGCTTGTTTTCTTCAGTTGTATGATTAATGTTCTATGATTAACACATTATGATGCAAATACAAAAGAGTCAAGTTTGCATCATAAACTGTTTGTGTCAACGCTTCATTATGGTAGTTACATGCAGATATGTAAGGATAATCAAATTACAATGTTGTTGCCTTTTTAAAAACCTACATTTGCAATGAGAAAAGCAAAGCTGGAATGAATGTATTGTAACCACACTTTGGACTTCACTCATATTGTGGCTTAATGAGCTAATGAGTACTGCCTAACTGACAGTGAAAAATCGTATGGAGGCCCTTATGGATCTTGGATTTTCTTATTCAAATCTCCTTTGGATTATGGATTTCCTGTCTGGCCGCTCTCAGAGAGTCAGATTAGATAATCATATCTCTTCAGCCCTTATTCTTAATCCTAGTACATCACAGGGTTGTGTGTTGAGTCCCATACTCTTTATATGCATGACTGCATTCCCATTCACGCTCATAATACTATTGCTTAAATTTGTAGATTATACAACAGTGGTGGGACGTGATCTCCGAGGCGGATGAGTCTGCCTATCGAGATTTGGTGGACCATTTGTTTTTGTGGTGTGGAGACAAAAACTTGGTCCTTAACGGCAATAGACAAGGAGCTTATTATAAGTGGACTATAGAAGGAATGGATCAGGCATCCAGCCCTTGCTTATCAATAGAGACCGGGTGTAGCAAGTGCCAGTTTAAGTTTCTGGTGTTATCATAAAGAGGACCGGACCTTGGGCACTCACATTGCAGCACTGGGTCAAAAGGGCCTCATCAGAGATTATACTACCTGAGCTTCTCAGGAAATAACAACTGAATGAAAAACTGCTGGTGACCTTCAACCCGCTGCAATCATAGAAAGTATCTAACTTAACTGCACCCTGTGTATGGTTTGCCAATTGCACAGTGGCAAATAGGACAGCACTCCAGAAGGTTAACGTTATTGCCCCAAAGGATCACTGGTTGCCCTCTCCCCACTTTGGAAGAGCTTTATAGCTCCCGTGCCTTAAGAAGTTCAAAACATTCTTAAAGATCCATCCTGGCACCCTTTTTTTTGAAACTTTTACCATCTGGGCAGATGGTACAGGATAATAAAAATAAGGACAAATAGCTTCTATCCAAGGTCCTATCCCAGGGCAGTAAACTATAATGAATTCTACTGTATATTGCAATATTAATACTATATCAGGTTTCAAATTCAATTGTATAGAATGTGAAGGAAGTGAGTTTGTTTTATTTTTATAGTTATAATGTACACTGAAGATGGCATTTAATTTCATTGTACGAGGTGCAATGACAATAAAGTAAACTTGCTAACTATGACCTTAATATCATCTTAGAAAAATTGTGGTGTTGCTAAGTCAATAATCACTTAATGGCACATCATATTCATGATCACCTTAATACATTTCTGCCTGACAGCCATAAAAACTGGCTATCTAAATATTTGTAAACATCTAATTACTTAATTTAAATGTGAGCCCTTCTTTTATGCATGAACATCATATATACAGATTTTTGAGAGTGTCTAAATTAAAGCCCCATCATTGCCGAAAAGGTTAGATTTGTTTATACTGTACAATTGCAATCTATAAACTTGTCATTTTAAAATAATTAAAAATTATATGAACTTGGTCACAGTTGGATATCACTTTAATTTCTATTCTGCCTTCTTCCTAAGTTTAAGAATCAGGTTGGAGAACAGGAGGAAGATGCAGACCTCTGGATTGGATATTGTGCTTTCCATCTGGGTGACTACAAGAGAGCACTAGAGGTGAGGTAGTGCTACTTTGTCCTGAAAAGGAGGATGTTCCCTTAAATTTGTAAGAATGAGGATAGGTACTCCTGAACTTACAACCACAATTGAGTCCAAAATTTATGTTGCTAAGTGAGAAATTTATTGACCCCCCCCCTTTTACAACTTTCCTTGCCACATTTGTTACGTGAATCAGTGCATTTGTTAAATTAGTAACATGGTTGTTAAGTGAATCTGATTTCCTCATTGGCTTTGCTTGTCAGAAGGTTGCAAAAGGTGATCATATGATCCTGGGACACTGAAACCATCATAAATGTGAGTCAGTTGTCAAGCATCCAAATGTAAATCACGTGACCATGGAGATGCTGCAATGATCATAAGTGTGAAAAATGGTCATAAGTCACTATTTTCAGTGCCGTTGTAAGTTCGAATAGTTATTAAGTAAATCTCTGTAAGTCGAGGACTACCTGTAAATGTTCCTCAAAGTAATATAAAAGCAAAAAGAGCCAAGGTGGCGCAGTGGTTAAATGCAGCACTGCAGGCTACTGCTAGATCAGCAGGTCAGCGGTTCAAATCTCACCGGCTCAGGGTTGACTCAGCCTTCCATCCTTCCGAGGTGGGTAAAATGAGGACCCAGATTGTTGGGGGCAATATGCTGACTCTCTGTAAACCGCTTAGAGAGGCCTGAAAGGCCTATGAAGCGGTATATAAGTCCACTGCTATTGCTATATTGCTATTGGTTATAATATTTTGTGCCCAGAAGCCTACTGAATAAATTATATATAGTTTATTATTTTGACTTATTTATGAAATACAATGTATTAATTTATGGTCTGCTGTTTTTCAAAATTCTATGTTTATATGAGAAAAATATTCAAAGAAAATCATTGTAAGAGAAAATGGAATTAATTTACACATCATTGTGTCACTATGACTGTGTCACTAGTAACATTGTTCCTCAAATTTATTATCTGTGAAGAATAAAATGTAAGACTATAATGTATCTCATGGACCAGAATAAGTAAGATAAAATATCAGTATTTCAAAGGCTTGCATCTAGTTGAATATATGTTTAAATATTGTAGAAGAAAATTGTTGACTATAAATTGGATTGACAAAAATCAGAAATGAGATGATAAGTCACCTGGAAAAACCAAGGGAAATAATCAAAACCATAAAAAAGCAAAAGTTAGAATATTTTGGACATGTGATGCGATACCCAGAAAAATATGGCATAGTTCATTTAATCTTCCAAGGAAAGATTGAAGGCAAATGAGGTCCAGGCAGAAGAAGACCATCACAGCTTCAAAATCTAAGGGACAAAACTCAACAGCACTTTTTTGTGTGGCTGTTGATAAAAATAGAATTGCTAACGTCCAATGACATATGGCACAAGAAGACGAAAACTATAATAGTACAAAGTTAAAAGGTAAAGGTTCCCCTCGCACAATGTGCTGGTTGTTCCCAACTCTAGAGGACGGTGCTCATTTCTGTTTCAAAGCCGAAAAGCCAGAGTTGTCCGAAGATGTTTCCATGGTCATGTGGCCATGACTAAACACTGAAGGTGCACAGAATGTTGTTACCTTCCCACCAAAGGTGGTCCCTATTTTTCTACTTGCATTTTTACATGCTTTCGAACTGCTAGGTTAGCAGAAGCTGGGACAAGTAACGGGAGCTCACTCTGTTATGCAACACTAGGGTTTCAAACCACCGAACTGCCAAAGTTTCTGGTCAACAAGCACAGCATCTTAGCCACTGAGTCACAGCATCTTAAACAGACTTAAAGGCATACTTAAACAGATGTTTTGCAAAGCAGATTAGAGTGATTTTTTTCTTCTTAAACTGCAGAAGTAATAGCAGTATCTTCCAGGTAATACCATACAACTATTTTCGGGTTTTTCTAGGTTTCTTGTACGTATGCATGCACATAAAACTTTTCTCTTGGTACTTCTAATAGAGCAAAACTGCTCTACATGCACACACTTGTAGAAATGATTTGGGAAAGCCCTAAAAGTAGCTGCAATTAAAAGGATGCAGCTTTTTCAAAGTTTTGATGATAACTGAAATATATCTGCATTGGACATGGTAGTCATTTCTGTTTATATTTTTTTACTTATTTACAGTTCTTATGTGCTCTGGCTGGGTTGTAAGAAGAAATAAAGCATAAATTTGTCTGTGGTGATTAAGCAAGGCTGTATCAAAAATTATTATTTATTTAAGGAGTATGAGAATTTAACCAAGGGATCTGCCTGCAATCCTGATGTGTGGGTGAATCTAGCATGCACTTACTTCTTCTTGGGAATGTATACACAAGCTGAACAGTCTGCTTTGAAAGGTGAGTCTCATGATTATGGTTGCTTTTTATTTATTTTTACT
Source organism: Thamnophis elegans (assembly GCF_009769535.1). Taxonomy (NCBI): domain Eukaryota; kingdom Metazoa; phylum Chordata; class Lepidosauria; order Squamata; family Natricidae; genus Thamnophis; species Thamnophis elegans. The sequence goes on along the minus strand of NC_045547.1, from coordinate 33,798,334 downwards.
GGCAATAAATTCAGGAGCACTTACTGGAAGTGAGTGGGGGCATTGTTTACACTGTGAAAATGAGGCATATGAATTAATAAGTTTGAGAACCTAGGTATTAATTTTGTTTTCAGGTCCTAAGAGTAGACTTCAGAATCGTATGTTGTTCCATCTAGCACACAAGGTATGTATTTCAAAACATTGGATCAGATTTGGAAGTAGTTGAAGTATTTTGAAATCCAGTTCCCATCATGTGACCAAATGTTATTTAAAATATTATAAATACCCATCATGTGATTTATTTTCAAAGCAAGCAATATAATGCAAGGTACTTGAAAAAAAGGAAGCAAAAGATGTTACAGATAAGAAGAAAGGGGAAAGAAAGAAACTTAACTAAATGTAGTTGACATTAACACCATTCACTATCTCTTTCTGTACCATGGAGATTCTGTTACAATTAATTTATTCACTTTTGCTCAGCTTACATATATACATACTCCTAATACTATTCTAAGCTGCATTGCCACTTCATAAAAATACAACCTTTACACCTTCACCTTACTATTCAAATTCTGAAAAACTTGTTTGAGAAAGAAGTTATCTAGTAGAATGCTGAAATGAAGAGCTGAAGTACTAAATGAGCACAGAAGTCGAAAGCCTGAAAGTTTCATGGTGACAAGAATTAAGATAATTAAGAAATAGATGACTGCCTGAAGTCTGGAAAAATGATAGGTTTCTAATGAAAGGTGGTTATCATTATTTTCAGCAGACAAAGTATTAGAATATATGTAAGGCATGCATTTGTCTCTGTCTTTAAGTCATATTTCCTTCTTAGTTTGGTGATGAGAAGAAACTGATGAACTTCCATCAGAATTTGCAGGATATAACAGAAGACCAGCTTAGTTTAGCATCTATACACTATATGCGATCTCATTATCAAGAAGCTATTGATATCTACAAGCGCATACTGCTTGATAACAGGTTGGTTCAACTTGTCTCTATCTGTTTAACAGATAATTCGGAGGAGAAAGCTGAAACACATAATTTCAGAGGGCTTTTCGATCTTGCAGTGTTTTAGCTCTCTTTTGCTGAGTTTAAATATTGCCTTCTGAGAGCCATCTTTAAAATGTTACTGTAAAATCTTCTTTACATTTTTGATCCAGTAGTGAGTTCTGAGTTTAGTAAACATGCAGGGAATGTGGACACTTAAGGAAAAATGCTAATTAAGATACAATTATAGATTCGTATTAGATATATGTGGTTAGGATTGGGGCTGTTATTTTTTTAATGAACAATTACTTTTTGATATTTTACCTTGTGCAAATTTTAAATGATATAAAAATAATTTTTAAATAGTTGGATAACTCTAGCAGGACATACTTCAATCATGGGTTTTTTCCCCTGTTTAAATTAGATTATGATTAAAAAAAGAGAAAGATGAGAATTAGAATCCAACTTTAGATACTTATCAAGGGCAAGAAACGAATGGAGCAAACTTTCCACCTAAATATCTAATCTGAATTACCCCAGTCTTTCTTCATGTCAATAGTTTAATTTGTGATGGGAGCGAATCATTTTGAAGTTGTTACTGTTAAGCAAATAGGAGTCAGAAATGGCTCAAGAGAGCCATTTATTTTTTAAATAAATATTGACATTTATTTTCATTTGGTCCCCTTTCTCAATTGAATTCTCCATGGAAAACAGCATTTTCACAGCTGTTGCACACTATGTCAATCTTCAGTGAGTTATCCACTATAATTCCAAATTGTTTTTCTTGATCAGTTAAAAACAATATAATATAAATTTATATGTTTTTTCTGATGTTTTACAAAACAAAACAAAAAAACATTTTTTTTAAACAAATGTAAAATTATATGCCCAGGATTCTAGGCAACAATTTTAGTGTCCCATTAGTTGAGAGTTTCATACCTATGCCATAGACATTTACTTTATCACAGTTTGTAGCAAGATAAAGGTATTAATATCTTGTGCCATTCTGATTCTCATTGAAGTTGTAATGAAGGGGGCTGGATATTTGGAGTCTTTTTTTATACTTAGATTTATAGACTGGGCTTTTCTAAATTTTATATCACTGAAACTTAGTTGAATTTCATAAAGCAATAAGTTATATTAATATGTTGTTGAACTTTGATTTGGCAGGGAATATCTAGCCCTCAATGTATATGTGGCCTTGTGTTACTACAAGCTGGATTACTATGATGTCTCTCAAGAAGTGCTAGCTGTTTACCTTCAACAGGTTCCTGATAGTACTATTGCTCTTAACTTAAAGGCTTGTAATCATTTCCGACTCTACAATGGAAAAGCCGCTGAGGTATTTTGTTACTATAGTTTAATCTCTCAAATCATTCCTCAATCCAAGTTTAAATTTTGCTATAACATTTTAGTATCTATTCTTGAGAAATGCAAATTGTTTGTGCATAGCTATTTCTTATTGTTCCTGATACTATGCAGAACAAACATTTTAATCCTATAGTATTTTGTATATTCATTTAAGCAAAATGTTTATTCCTTTGGTTACCACTGTTGATAATGTAACCAATTGTCTGTTTTTAAAATTTCTTTAAAACTACTAGGCAGAGCTTAAAAGTTTGATGGACAGTGCCTCAACATCATTTGAATTTGCTAAAGAGCTTATTAAGCATAACTTGGTAAGTAGCAATGAGGTAGCTCATATAATGTAACTTATGCAGATCATGCACATGATCAAAGTACTGTTTGGTCAACTTGTCTAGAAGAGTAATTTATTGATTGGGAATGAACTATAAAAGTTGCGCTTCACAGAAGAGTTCCTGAAAAAGAAATTCCATTGATTATCATATTCATGCACTATCGTTAGCCTATTCCTGATTTTAAGTTCTTTTTCTATTATGTTCAAATATTTATTATTTCTTCAAAAACCTTATGTGATCTTATGTGTCCCACCAGCTTCATTTTGATGTAATTTTTCAGATGTGTCATTTTTCAGATGGTGTTAACTCTGTAAATTTGATATATTTTCTCTTATGATTCTGGTTATGATGATTTTTCTTGAAATTAACTTTTTCCACAAGCCAAAATAATTTAAAGATATATTTATTTATTCCATGCACAATTCTTCCTTATATCTCTTTTACTAGCTTCTCATTCCCTCTCTTATTTGCTAATCCTACAGCTATCAGATGATTTATAGCTTATTACCCTAGTAATGACTTTAACATCTAAATCTATCATCTTAAGATGTCAGATAATATTCTTAGTTACTCTTTCTTATCTTTGTTGCTGTTTGAAACTCTCTTCTCTCACAGACCATATACTTGATGTCACCTTTTACCTCCCACCTTAAAATCCATGTTTTCTGCAAGGTTTTTTGCTTGACCTTTTTTCTCTCTTATCAACTGTATCCAAGTTTTGGAATGTATATATAGTGGCTGTGTATGAAAGTGCTGTATATATTGATAGCATTAAATAATAAAGATGTCACTATGATTTCTGCGGTGAATGTTCAATCTGTAAACTACAAAAGAAATGGAATAATAAGTGACATATTTTCATCGTTCATGATAAACTGCTTAGTATATTTAAAACATGCATGGAATTAAATTGTAACTTGTTTGCTACAATACTAATACATTGAGTACTTCTACTTACAGGTGGTATTCCGAGGAGGGGAAGGGTCTCTCCAAGTACTCCCTCCACTGGTTGATGTCATTCCTGAAGCTAGACTGAATCTAGTCATTTATTATCTTCGGCAAGGTGAAAAAAAATCTATATATCTCATTTTACATTTTTATATCTAAATATATATTTATGTATTTTATATATCTGTTCATATTTTAGTGATATTTTTCTACCAAATAGAAAACATATGTATTTTGTTTTGGGGATTATTGGGAAGGATACAGTTGCTTACTATTTTTTATTTGTGATGTTTCATGAGCTAACAAATGATGTCAAGCAGGATATCCCTGGAGAAACATATGGGATTCTTTAAGGCAGTGGTGGCGAACCTTTTAGAGACCGAGTGTCCAAACTGCAACCCAAAGCCCACTTAGTTATCACAAAGTGCCAACATGGCAATTTAACCTGAATAATGAGGTTTTGTGAGAAATTTCAATCACTCTTTCACAACTGACTTCTCCCTGGTAGCACTGGATTTCTTTAATAGCATAACTCAGGAATGATGGGAGTGTAGTGCAGATGCCTATGGAGGGCCATCACATCCTTACTCCTTCCTTCCCACCTCTGATTTCACCTTCCTTCCTTTAATCCTGTATATTATGTTATTGTTAATATTTACTAAAGAATGCTGTGTAGCTTAGAAGCTCTCAGCAAAAATAACAGCAGCTGTTGTTTGTGGCTGAAGCTATCCCGGGCCATTATACACACATACATACACACATATACACACACACACATACACGTGTATTTTTATTCCACTTTTCCTGGGTGCTTGGGAAAGGAATGGCATCTTTTCCCCATCACCACTTTTAATAAACCCTAACCCCCCTCGCAGATTTTTAGCTACTATTGTCTCACCTTGCTTCCCCCTCCCCTTAAAATGAGGCTAGGGAAGAAAGCCGGGTGGGGAGAATCTAAGGGGGAGGGAAGAAGATACCCAGACAGATTCCTCTCTGAATAGCCTCCAGCCCATATTTCAACTGATTTCATCTCCAATCCTCCGACAAACAGACCCCCTTTTTGGACTCTGGACCACCGGGCCTTTATTTTCCCCATTTATTGGGAGAAATTGGATTTTTATTGGGTCTTTCTCCCACCCCACGCCAAAAGGAAAGCCAGTTGGACTTCTCCTAGAAGCCCCGCTATCCTTCCCTCTTCTCCCTTCCTCCTACTCACCACTCACTTATTGTAACATTTAAAGAATAATATTATACAAATATTAACCATCTTTTTTGTAAATAGATTAATAAAAGTATGGGAGAAGTTTAGTATTATATATTGTAATATTATATATACTGTATCATATTATTTCAGATGATGTACAGGAGGCTTACAACTTGATTAAAGACCTGGAACCTGCAACCCCTCAGGTTAAAAAAAACTTTATTCATTGATACATTCATTGAGTCCTCCGGGATTGGGCAGCCTATAAATTCAATAAATGGAAAATAAATGGAAATAGAAGAAAATGTTTTTGAAATGTTATAGGATAGAATTAAATTCTTGTATCATCTATTTTTTATTTGTTGCCTTCCATTTTTTTTAAAAAGATATGTGGATCAAAGTAATTAAGATAAGTAGATCAGTGTAAGTAGGTTGTGTTAAAATCACTATGGAAAAAGAATTGTCATTTGTGTCACATTTTAATGCAACAAAGTACAGCTAATTTATTCTTGATGAAAACTGTTTTGAATTTTTCTTCATACTTAAGAGTGATCAAAACAATACTATAAGCTGTACTTGGTTAAAGTTTTGAAATTGTATGATAAAAACTATAGTAAAACAATTGACGGTTGATGTTCCATTTAAGTGACTTTTATAGATTTTTATGGATATTTCCATTTTCTGATTATTTCAAATTCATTATTGTTAGTTATTATTTAAAAATAGCTTCTTTAGCTGATATATACTTTAAGAACCTGGAAGATGCCAAGATAAATTTCTAGAAACTGGGTGGTTAAATTAAAACATATGCTTGTATAATGGAATACACCTACAATTTTAGCAGAAGAATTAAAGGGATGGCTGATCAGCCTTTTAATGGTTTGAGTACCTTTTATATTTAACTTGATATAATTATAATCCATAAAGATATCTAATTCATATATTTATGTATTTGCCCTGTAATTTGAATAAAAAAATTGAAAATGGCTTTAAGCATCAGGAAACAAATTGCAAAATTTAATTATTTTTTCCCAATATTTTTAGGAATATATTCTGAAAGGAGTAGTGAATGCAGTACTTGGACAGGAAATGGGTTCAGTGAGTATAACAGTTACTAGTAATTTATAAAGAATCCACAAATGGCCAAATCGAACACAGAAGCTGATTCAGATTTTAACTTGATCCTTTCTTACATACATTTCTTATGTTAGTTAATTATAACTGTTTTAGGCAAACTAGAGCTACTGAGAAACAAAAAGGAAATATAACCATGCTTGGGGAAGGCTCATCTATTTTCAAAAAAATAAAGTTTTGCACAGAAATTTAAAAAAACAATGATAACTGAATATGGTCATTAACATCAAAACATTTTGGGAGGAGAAAATGGAAAACAACATGAGCATGATGTAGAATGGAACTAGTAGGCATTCAGGGAATAGAAAGGGAAAAATATTTATCAGCACAATAAAAGCCCTATTTCTATACTGTTCTTTTTCAGAGAGATCATTTGAAAATTGCTCAGCAATTTTTCCAACTGGTGGGAGGATCTGCTAGTGAATGTGGTATGTTTTAAATGTACTGTGTTCTCTTTTTTTCAGACATTAATTATACTAAATTTATTATGTGATTCAATAAAAGGTATCTTCTGCATGTTGCTATTAGTATTTGCCAGTGACAAATATTAAGTAGAAATATTTATCATACAAATGCAACATAAATATGCTATTTGGGCTAGAATTAAATGTATATTTATCTCCAATTTAAGTTATGAGTTTAGATTATAAATTCTCATGTCACAAAGAATTACAGAATGATAGGGTCAGAAAGGACATTGGAAGCTCGTGACATCTTTGATCATCCCAGAGTGACAAATGACTCTCTAATCATTATTTAAAAACCTTCAGTGAGGGAATAGCCATAATTCCACGAGGCAGTCTGTTCAATTGCTCAATAGCTCCTACTATCAAGAAATTCCTCCTTACTTCAAGTTCAGCACTTTAAGGCAGACCAGACTGAGAAAGAAATGTCATATGGGTCTTAAAGCTATTTTTATTTTTATTAGACGAGCTACAGCAGCAGTCCCCAATGTTTTGGGCGCCAGGGACTGGTTCCATGGAAAGTGGTTTTTCTGCGGGCTCTGAAAGGCATAGTTTTACATAGTGCTGCATTCCATACCTACGTGGATGGGGCTTCATTCACTTGTGTGGCCAGGTTCCTGGGATTGACTGGGGCCCGGTGCCAGGGGTTGGCGACCTCTGAGCTATAGTGACAGAATATTGCAAGTCTGAATATGCTTTCCTCACTTTATCTTTGTATGGATTAAAGAGAAGCCTATCTGAGGCATCTTCATGTTTCTTGGAATGGGTTCAATAGGTGCTTGTCTGATTGTTTCCTTGTAATGGATCTTCCTATCCTTCAAAGTCATTCTCTATGCCTTCTACAGGTTCCATCAGTTGCTTCTTATTCTACTGTTGGAAGCTGTGAAGAACAAAGCGATATCTTCTTCTCTATGACAGCTCTCCAATTATTTGAGGACTGCTGTTCTGTCTTTGCTTATCCATGTCTTCTTTAAGTTAAATATCTGGTTCATGTACCAATTTTCATAGACTTTACCCTCCAATCATCACTGCTGCTTTTCTAGTCATTCTTTCTAGTTCTGTAACATACTTCTTTGATTGTGGTGACTCAACGTGAACATAGTACTCCTGTTGTCTTTTAATCAGTGCAGTGCAAAATGGAACTATCACTTCCTGTGGTCTTGACACTATATTTCTCTTGATGCAGCTTAATATTATATTAACTGTTTGGTACCTGCAGCAGACTGGCTCTATGGTCTACTAGTGTGCTTAGTTTCTTCGAAATATTATTGTCAAGGCAAATATTACTTATTTGTGAATCTGGTGTTTGCTATTTAAGTACTGAACCCTACATTTTTTGCCATTGGACTGCATTTTATTGGATAGGGCCCAGGGGTCCTGAACTGGTTAGTACTGGTTTGCTGTGTGTGCGCTGCTCACTTCCCTCTCATGCATGTCAGTCGTGCATTGCTTGTGCATGCGCATTTGACTAAAAAATGCTCTGTGCATATGCAGAACCATGCCAGCAATGGCAGAAGACACCGGAGACCAGTTCGGGGGCATGTCAGGCCTGGGTCGCTGCCAGTTCTGCGACCCAGGCCTGAATTCCACTACTGTGGGGCTGAACCAGCAGCAATCCACCTCTGATAGGGCCTGATGTCCAAGTCTATTAAGACCCTTTTGAATCTTGAGTTTCTTTTGAAGTGTTAGCAATTTGTCCTTTCCCATCCCCACTCTCCAGCTTTGTGTCATCTGCAAACTAGAGGCACATTCTTTCTATCCCCTCATTAAGCCATATTGATATGTAGTTGATCAGCTGCAAGTCCAGCTACTGCTAATAGTGGAACCATCCATCCATGGTGAATTTTATGAAGGAAGAAATATATCCATAGAATTCCTGTGGTTTATTATTGTAGTCACTTTTTCAAAAAAACCAGTAAGATTTGTTTAGAATGACATTTTTAACAAAACCTACATTACATCCTGAATCTTTGCATCTTAGGGACAACACACTTCTTTTTATACCTTGCCTGGTCTGTAGAGTGCCACCTCAGTTCCTCTCTGGAATGAGTCACCTCTCACCACATATGGCAATTCTTTGGAACAGCCATTGAATTCCTCACCTCAATAGGAGCCTGAGCTTCTGCCCTTTCTGTCTTTGGAATGCTGGGTGAAAACATTATCCAGAAATCTGCTAGTTATCCTCCAGCAACAGAACCTGGAATTGGCAAAATAATTTCAGCTACAAGTACAGGTTCATTAAGTCTTGTCAATTTCATGCTGCCAGAATCCTTTTCCAGGGCTCCTGTATCCAGAAACACCTTGCTTTCCCTGATGAGTCTCAGTATAGCCATTAGCCAGGCATGCCTTTAAGCCATTTACTTTCTTGTATAGCAATACAATAAGTTTGCAATTGCAGTCTTCATATGGTAGGACACAAGTATGACACAAACCTTACTAGTCATCATATTCCATCCATGTGTATAACTTTCTGAAGGTGGTCCAGCGCCTAACAGCTGCTCTCTTTACATATTTCCTTTGCCCTTGAGAAGAAAAAAAACCCCTGTCTTCCTGCCATCTTATTCTTGTTGGAAATTGAGTAGGACTGAACTCTGGCTATTTATGATGGATGTAAAAGTAAGGGGAAGAACATAGGTTCTTTATGCAGCCTATGCCTTCCCTACTCAGCATGGAATCTGGCATATAAAACCTAATATTATGCCAAATGTTGATTGTTAAAGTGTTCAGAATGTTTGCCTCTCTGAAAGCAAATTATTAAGGGCTTCTAAGTCATAATTTGAAATTCACACAAGTAACTTTAAACTAATGTGTGAAGCAGATTGTAAGATTTTAACTTAGAGAATTATTTTACTTACTTTTTGTTTGTTTTCTCTAGTATCTTTCTACAATGATTTAAGCTCTGTCTAATTGTTTCCTATCTGTCACCAAAGTAAATAATATAGTGTGTTGTTTTTTGACATCCTGGCAGTAGTTCTGAAAACAAATGAATGTAGGTGTACTCACCAACATTTTTGCTCTTCTCAACTTATTTGCATTGTTATTCTTCAGATACTATCCCTGGGAGACAGTGTATGGCTTCTTGCTTTTTTCTGCTCAGGCAGTTTGATGATGTCCTAATATATCTCAATTCAGTGAAGGTTAGTAAAAGTTACAATTGTCTTGTATAGATTCATGTATGTCTGTTTATTAGTGTCTCAAAAGGTGGCTATGCATAAACATAACACTAGAGAAGAGAAGAAGGCTATTTCATTAAGTGTCATAGAAAATCCAATGTTAGGGCATCTGGCTTTTAATCTGTGATATTTTCAGTGAAAATGTTGCTGTGGTGCCAATGATCAATTATTTAATTTTGGTCTTGCTACCAGTAGAATATACTGTATTTTTCTGAGTATAAGATGTACCTTTTCCCCCACCCCTAAAAGAGCTTGGAAATGTTGGTGTGTCTTATACACCAAATACAGCCATTTTTGGCCTCCCAAAGCTCTGCCCCCTATCCCATTTTTGTAAAAAGCGGGCCATTTTTTGGCATGTGGAGGCCAGAAATGGGGCGCGCAGAGGCTGAAAATGGGGGGCGCGGAGGCCAAAAATGGGGCACATGGAGGTGGGGATAGATGGAAGCGGCAACAGTGGCAATGGGCGGTGGCAATCCTTGCAGCCTGGAACAGCTGATAGGCAGTATTCCGGGAGGCCAATCCAACCTCCAATCAGCTGCTTGTGCTAAATCAGGCTGTGTTGAAGCTGACCAGGCTGTTTGCTGTTTGCTGCAAGGAGGCAGATTCCTGGGAGGCAGAGGCTGAAGGGTGGGGGGCGGCGGTTGGACAGGGTTTTGGCAACATTCACTCTATAAGACTCACAGACATTTTCACCCACTTTGGATTGTGTGTGAGAAAGTGTGTCTTATACATTGAAAAATACAGTAATTATGCTTACAAGTACTTATAATTTTCTCCATCTGTCACATTAAAAATTATAATTCTGTGGGATGTTCTAAGTACTTTGGGAGCAAAAGTCAAAATTTCAGGGTGATCATAGCTGTCTTTTGCTTCAGAGACTACTACTAGGACACTTTCTCATTCAACTAATAGAATATTGATAGAGTTAACAACTATGCAACAACTAATTATGCAATATAATGGGAAACTGAAGATCTACTACTGAAGATCTTTTATATGTGGTGGTGTGCTTAGATAATTACCGTATATACTCGAGTATAAGCCGAGTTTTTCAGCCCACTTTTTGGGCTGAAAAAAGCCGGCTCGGCTTATACTCGAGTCTACAACTGGATCCGGCAGTGCTGTTGCCTGTTGGAGGAGGAGGGGATTCCTTCCTGCGAGACCCCGTCCAGAAAAATGCGGGGAGCGGCATTTGTGGGAACTCCGGCCGCTGCCCACCCGTGGGGAGAGAGGGAAGAGCCCCGAGCGAGCCGCCTCGGTTTGGCAACCAAACCCATCCAGCCTTTTACCTCCCGTCCCCCCGCCCGCCCGCTCGCAGCCCCCTCCCCGGGCTGGCGCCAACTCCTCCCCGTGCCCGGCCTCCAGCCGAGGCAAGTCGGTGTCTCTTTAAGCTAGAGAGAGGAGGGGAGGGAAGGCAGGGACCAGCCGGCTGACAATGGGCCGGAGCGGCTGAGTTGGAGCAAATTCCGCGGCGGAGGCGGCGTCCCAGCTCCAGCGGCTCCGAGGCGAGCGGCTTGGCCCTTCCGCTGGGCGCTCGGAGATGAAGGCGCGCTGGCGCTGAGTTGAGCGGTGAGCTTGCCGAGCGCGCAGCTCCGGGAAGCCCCCCTTCTCCTCCCTGCTGGAAGCCAAGCGAGCCTCGCCGCCCATGGACTCCCGCGGCCGCCCCAGGGCTCCGGGAGGCAGGACCCGGAGGCAGCCCAGCCCTGCTGCCGCCCCGCGCCCTCCACCCGCTGCGCGAGAGGGGACCCCACTTTCCCCTTGCCGGATGCGTCCCTGGCGGAGCTGAGCCATGCGGCGGAGGCTCCCGCTCTGGTTCTGGAGCTTGCTGTGCCTCTGGCCGGTCCTGGTGGGACCCACGGCAGGTAAGAGGCGCCGTCGAGCGCCTCGTACAATGATTTATGTATGAGGTTTAAGTGACTGAGACACACTCCTGGCTACGCAGCAATGTTATTTCTGACTTAGTATACTATGAAATCCCCCAAATCCTCCCCACTCCAGGGGTAGGATACTATGAAATCCCCCAAATCCTCCCCACTCCAGGGGAAGGATACTATGAAATCTACATTCCCTCCCCACTCCAGGGGAAGGATACTATGAAATCCCCCAAATCCTCCCCACTCCAGGGGTAGGATACTATGAAATCCCCCAAATCCTCCCCACTCCAGGGGAAGGATACTATGAAATCCACATTCCCTCCCCACTCCAGGGGAAGGATACTATGAAATCCCCCAAATCCTCCCCACTCCAGGGGAAGGATACTATGAAATCCCCCAAATCCTCCCCACTCCAGGGGTAGGATACTATAAAATCCCCCAAATCCTCCCCACTCCAGGGGTAGGATACTATGAAATCCCCCAAGTCCTCCCCACTCCAGGGGTAGGATACTATGAAATCCCCCAAATCCTCCCCACTCCAGGGGTAGGATACTATGAAATCCCCCAAATCCTCCCCACTCCAGGGGTAGGATACTATGAAATCCACATTCCCTCCCCACTCCAGGGGAAGGATACTATGAAATCCCCCAAATCCTCCCCACTCCAGGGGAAGGATACTATGAAATCCCCCAAATCCTCCCCACTCCAGGGGAAGGATACTATGAAATCCCCCAAATCCTCCCCACTCCAGGGGTAGGATACTATGAAATCCCCCAAATCCTCCCCACTCCAGGGGAAGGATACTATGAAATCCACATTCCCTCCCCACTCCAGGGGAAGGATACTATGAAATCCCCCAAATCCTCCCCACTCCAGGGAAGGATACTATGAAATCCCCCAAATCCTCCCCACTCCAGGGATAGGATACTATGAAATCCACATTCCCTCCCCACTCCAGGGGAAGGATACTATGAAATCCCCCAAATCCTCCCCACTCCAGGGGTAGGATACTATGAAATCCACATTCCCTCCCCACTCCAGGGGAAGGATACTATGAAATCCCCCAAATCCTCCCCACTCCAGGGGAAGGATACTATGAAATCCCCCAAATCCTCCCCACTCCAGGGATAGGATACTATGAAAGCCACATTCCCTCCCCACTACAGGGGTAGGATACTGCAAAATCCCCAATTCCTCCCCACTCCAGGGGAGGAAATAAATATTCAAAAACATTATTGGTATCTATTTTTATTTTTGAAATTTACCGGTAGCTGCTGCATTTCCCATCCTAGGCTTATACTCGAGTCAATAACTTTTCCAGGTTTTTGTGGTAAAATTAGGTGCCTCGGCTTATATTCGGGTCGGCCTATACTCGAGTATATACGGTATATGTTTTTGTTCAGGACCCACCTGAGTTATATTTAATTGATACTGTTTTCCATTCAGAATATTTTTGGTATTTGTGAAAGGAATGAAAAATTTGACATCTAAATCAGGTTAGAAGTTGAAAGCACACAAAAACCACTTAACAAAATATGTGAATAGAGAGATCAAAACAGTACACAGAAGGTGAAGCATTTGTGAAGATTGATGTTAATCTACACATGATGATTCATTATTTGATAATATAATGAATGTACTTAAACATTCCATACTTGTTGACACTTAACATTAGTTGGCCTTTCCATTTTCTGTGTTCTAAACCAGTATGTCTAGATAATGTTTTATAACTCCCACACAGCTAAAGATTTCAGCGTAAAAGCAAACTTTTCCACACCTCAAGGAGAATGGTATTTTTCTTCCTAGGCATGAACTTGGCATGAATCTGGACAAAATGTTATTATAATGTGATACATTCATTTATACAACAATTATTACATTTTATACTTTCTGAAATTCTTAATTAGCATTTACGCTATTTAATATATGAGAAGTATAATCAGTTCACCCATGGAAAATCTAAAGAAATGTAATACGTTATAGTATTATCAGCTTGAGGTGTTTTATTGAACTGGTTTGCTATGGCTTCTAATTTAGAAATTTGATATAACAAAATGAGGAAGTGTTATTTAAGTATGCAAAAAGAGGAATAAAATCCTTCCTGAGTTGGCCTGATGGACAAATTGCTTCAAACAGAACTCACTCTCTAGGTCAGGGTTGTCAAACTCACGTCGTTATATATCATATCGGAACTTCCTCCCCCTCTTTGCTAAATCAAGCGGGGGCGGGGCCAGCACATGACACATCCAGCCCACGGGCTGCAAGTTTGACAACCCTGCTTTAGGTTATTCCTTTTCTGCAGTACAGCCTTCCTTCTGGAGTAGGCTCCATGTAAAAATCTGTATTGCACCATGCCTCCCAGCATATAGGAAGGATGAAAACTGAGCTGTTTAGAAGACCTTTTATTGATTATATGTAATTATTAGGAAACATTTATATTAGTATAATTATGAGTAATTTAATATACTGGTATGCTAGTAGTTCTTGGGGAGTGTGATGGTATATAAATAAGTAAATGTTCCACCCTCTCTATAAGACATTAATTATGAATTGTGGATTCATTGCTTTTATACTGTTTAGAATTAAATGAAAGAATGATTTCACATTCATCAGGACTATATTTTAGGGATTGTCTAAGGCTTAAACTATTTTTATGAACAGTCAGTGTACTGTATTTTCAAGATGTTATAACTAGATAAAAATGGAGCCCCCTGATATTTGTTGAATTAAAAATATAGAATTGAGCAATAATGTTTTGAGGAGATGAGCAAAGGGAAATTACATCATAGCAAGATTTTATATGCTTGGGAGAAAGGCAAAAGAAGTTTAATTTCTAACTAATTAACATATCCATCGTAGTTCAGTTGTATTGACAATTGTATTGTCAATTACAAACAATAGTTGAAAATTGATACTAGCTGTTAAATGTCATAAACCATTAATTTGTTTCTTTATTAATCATACTTTATTTTCCAGAGTTATTTCTATAATGATGATACTTTTAACTTTAACTATGCACAAGCCAAAGCTGCTACTGGAAATACTAGTGAGGCTGAGGAGGTATGTATCTGCTTCTTGAAAAGATCACAGACAAGTTTAGAAATATTTGCTGCTTACATTCTGTATTTTAGTTTCTATATCTGAACTTTCTGAAACTTCAAGGATTGTGAATGTTGTGAATAAGAGGCAATAACCTTTTAAGAATTGAATATATGCATAATCCTATGCATATATACTCAGAAGGTAACAACACTAGACAGCAGCAAAATGTATTTTTTAATATTAGGAGCTGTACTGAATCATGTCTTGGTGTCACTCTTCCTTAGTGTATGAAGCTAGAAAAAATATAATGAAAGGAGAATGTAGAAGATTGGTTATTGCTAATACAATATCATTTGTGTTAGGTAAGCTCTCTGTTAGGAGAACGAGTGCGTACAGAGAAGCGTAGTGAGAGTGGTGTAGAAGAACACATAAACCAGCATATGGAGACACTGAATTGTAAAACAGATAGTGTTGTAATTCTGTGGAAATAGAGGTATGCAGAGTCCAATTCATACACAGTTAAGACATCTGCAGTCATCAATGTCTGCAGTTAAGGGGTGATCCAACAAACACAGTCCAGAATCATATAAACAGTTCAGTACACAAAAAACACTAACAGTTGCAAAACTCACAGCAATCCACGCCGATCAATACACGACACATCTACAACCATCATCCAACAATCAGCCTGGCTCCATCTTATGGCCGCTTGAGGAAACAGCAACCAATCACATTTACAGCAGTAATTAAAGATACAGTATTACTATCATGCTTTACATATTGCCAACCCAACTCTTGGATTACATTCCTAACAATTTGTAATTTAAAATCTATCATAATTACAGAGACATAAACAAAAAACTTATTTATTGCAGTGTAATAGCAGAGTCTGATATTGTAGCGATGTAACATATTGAGAATTGAAGTAAATTTGTTGCTGAAAGAAAAGGATCTTATGGTTGCTATTTTCGTCTTCAAATTTAACTCTATGTGTGAGTTGTACAACTGCAGAAGAATACTCTGTTTTCAAGGACGGATGGATGGATGCATGCATGGATGAAAACATACAGTATAAGACCGGGATGGTGAACCTATGGCACGCGTGCCACAGGTGGCACGCGGAGCCATTTGTCAGGCTTTGCCCTGTCAGCTGGCCAGCGCGCATGTGTGCCCCTGGCCAGCTGAGTTCAGCCTTTTTTAAAGCCATTTTTCGCCCTCCCCAGGCTCCAGAGGCTTTATAGGAGCCTGGGGAGGATGAAAAGAGTCCTCCCCCTGCCCCCCTAGAGGCCCTCCGGAGGCTTCAGGAGCTTCCCTGAAGCCTCCAGAGCGCAAAAAACCCGGCCCTATGGGCAAACCCGAGGTTTGGGAATGGACTTCTGGTTTGCTCATAGGGTTGTTTTTTAGTCCTCCAGAGGGTTCAGGAAAGCCTGAAGGGCCCTGAAGCCTCCGGAGGGCCTCTGGGGGGTGGGGGGCTGTTTTCCCCCTCCCCAGGATCCTATAAAACCTCTGAAGCCTGGGGAGGGTGAAAAAAACATTCAAAAAATGGGAGGGAGCACCTCTCATGCGCGCATGCACACTGGGAGATCGTGCAGTGCATTATGAGTGCAGCACACCCGTGCACAACTCCCTTGCGCTCCCCACCTTATGGCACGTGAGCCAAAAAAGATTCACCATCACTGGTATAAGATATGCCCCATTTGCCCTTCACCATTCCTTAAGTACGCCTGAATAAAAGCTCCAGAATATTCTGAATAAAATGGCAAAAATATATTTGCCATTTTGAGAAAAGCTTCATTATTTGCTGATTCTGTAAACCGCTTAGACAGGGCTGTAAAGCACTGTGAAGTGGTATATAAGTGTAAGTGCTATTGCTATTTCTAATAAAATGTTATACTCCTTGAAACTTAATTTTTTTAAAAAAAATCAAAGTAAATTATCATTTGGCAAAGTAAGGATTAAAGATTAAACAATTGGTTATTGTTTCTTTTTAAATAGCAGTCTGCATATTAAGCTAGAGTTTTATTAGAACAATGTAGAATCATTCCCAGATTTAGACATGTTTTGTCCCCAGACTTTCTAAACTGCTAATTGTTCCCATTCAAAAGGTCCATAAAATACATAATGATGGGCTATATCAGGACTGCAAGCTTCCTTTTTTTCATCTCTGCTTTTGTATTACATCTCTGCTACAGAGATCTTGGGGGTCTTTTGATAAGGCAAATTATTGAATAAATAATTTTTGAATGAATTACTTCTTTTGCTTAAGGGAGAACTATATTTTCATGTCTTAAACTTTCATACCTGCTGAATCTTTAGAATGACAAACCTTGATTTGAGTGAGGGCATGTATTTCAGAGCTACATTTAATATGAACAGAAGCTTGGTTTTCTTTGTTTCCTCTCAGGTGTTCCTCTTGATTCAAAGTGAGAAAATAAAGAATGATTTTGTTTACCTCAGTTGGCTAGCACGCTGCTGTGAGTCACTCTGCTTTGTTATAAAATATGTATTGACTGGTAATCTCGTCCCTTAAATTAATTTTAAATGAAATTAAGTATTAAGTATATATAAATTTAATTACTTTTTAAGCTAGAATAGTTGTTTTCCCTTACAAATGTCTTTTAAGAAGCAATTTTCCAAGGTTTTGAGAGAGACACTTGAAATTTCTGCTTTGGAGATAGGCCACTTTTTAAAGATAATCTATAGAAAATGTGTCCCAAAGGTGCTTTTTCAAAAGGCAGTTGGACTTTGTTTTTCCTTGAAGACATTTCGCTTCTCATCCAAGAAGCTTCTTCAATCCACCCCAAAGACTGGGAGAATAATCAGTTCTCCAATAGCTTCCTGAATGTTATCAGGGTATGAGATGTCATCCCACTCTGGGGAAATGTTCTAGAGAACAGGTGACTAACACATGAATAATTCTGTGAAGCATTCACAGTCCAGGAAAAGGCCCAAGTGCTGCATTAGATGTGCCTTTGCAAAGACTTCTTTGGCCATAACTAGATAGTCTATCACTTTTAGGATCCTCGTTAGTTGAGGTTCAGTTGTCTTCTCAACAACTTTAAAGGGAAGAGTGGGGACTGGATAGAAATCATGGATCGGTGGGTCCAGGAAATAACTTCTTGAGGAGGGGGCAGTGTTGTTAGCTTGTATATGTTAATTGGTTTTAGAACTATTTTTATGAATTAGCATCTATAGTCTCTAGACAGGGTCACTTTATAACAATCTTTCTATGTACTATGTAAATAGTACCATATTAAGGTTTTCCAATAAGTAAATGGAATATTATTACATTTGCTCTATTCACCTAAAAGAGCTCTATAAGCAGGATCTTAGAAGATATTGAAGACTGCATGTATATGATGTTACAGAACTGCTTTGCACTGAGCTTCTCATATATAATTAAAGTATTTTATCATTAAACACTGGTGTCTGTTTATACATCCTTTTAAATATTTAGAAGTAGACAACTGGAACTTCCACTAATCATAATATGTATACTTATTCTGAAGTAGGTTTAATGCCAACATAGATATTATATATTATATTCGTAGATCAGAAGGAAGAAACTTTCAGGAAAGCAACTGACTTTATTTTCACATAAAAACTCACATACATTATCTGTTCAAATGCTCAGTCTACTGTGTGCTCAAATGGAAAGTACCCATGATAATCTAGAGCTCATTGTCATATATGAAGATTAAGTCAACTGGAAAACTAAAAACCATTTAAAAAAAATGTGCCAACATACAAGTTTTGGCATATATTTTTTAAATTTTGTTTTTTAATTTTCCAGTTGATTTAATCAGTGTGGCTATGTTACTTCTCAACTCATCTGAACAGCCAATGTAAAGAACAATACTGCTGAGTAATATGCCTATCCAGTTCTAAACACTGTAGCAACATGCCTCTACTAGTTCTAACTTTCTGTTGATTGCAGATATTATGAATAAGAAACCAAGATTAGCCTGGGAACTCTACCTAAAGATGGAAACTTCAGGAGAATCCTTTAGTCTTCTGCAACTAATTGCAAACGACTGCTACAAAGTATGTTGTCTTTAATCCATTTTCCTTCACTATCTAAATCAACCCTGTAGAATTGTAACTTTTTTTCCTTCTCAAGCTATGTAATTTTTTAAATAAATTGCCTTCTACGCTTTTCTGTTGTTAAATCCCATTTCTTACAATCAGAAGTTATATGATATAGGCCTAATTCCTAGACTATAAAGCAGTTAGTTTGGAATTTTTATGATGCATAAAGCTGTCCCAAGTAATAACCCATGTGGACTACTTTTCCTATGATCATACTGAGGCATCTTAAGAAAAATTATCATGGTTTTTTTGCCTTTCATTGAGTAAGGAAATGATGTTAACTTTTCTAAATGTTTATGGTATTTTTCTAAGACGTAAATGCAAATATTTCACAAAAATACAGGTTTATTTATTTTTTGTCAAATGCTCAGTTCCTTTATTTTTAAATGTCCATTTAGAAAAAAAATCTACTTTATATTGAGCCAGAAGATTCAATCATTTACCGTATATACTCGAGTATAGGCCGACCCGAATATAAGCCGAGGCACCTAATTTTACCACAAAAAACTGGAAAAGTTATTGACTCGAGTATAAGCCTAGGGTGGGAAATGCAGCAGCTACCGGTAAATTTCAAAAATAAAAATAGATACCAATAATGTTTTTGAATATTTATTTCAAAGAAAAACAGTAAACTAGCGGTGTATTCAATGAAATACTTCACTCACCTCATGATGCTGATGTCCCGCTGTGATGATGATGTCCTGTGCAGCCGCGGGAGCGATGTCCCGCCTCCTATGACACACGGCACAGTGATTCCTATCATTGGATCACTGTACCAGAGGAGGTGGGACATCGCTATGTGGCTGCTTGCCATAACAAGGAGGAGGTGGGACATCGTTGCAGAGCAGCAAGAGGGGGAGGAAGGGGAATCGTAAGACAGCCCTGCATTACATTAGAACGTGAGGAGGGGGGATGGTGCGGTGCGCGCTGCGCGGCAAACTGACACAGAGGGAGGGGAAACTCACAGGGGCACTGGGCCATTCACGAGTGTCACCCAGCGGCATGGCCCCGCCCCTTTTTCTCCTCCATTTCGGGCAAATTTTTCACTGACTCGAGTATAAGCCGAGGTGGCTTTTTTCAGCCCAAAAAGTGGGCTGAAAAACTAGGCTTATACTCGAGTATATACAGTATGCTATTCCTAAATTTTGGCTTTTATGTTTTAATATAAATATAATTTTGAGCATAACTTTTTTAAAAAAAATATTTCTGTTTATTGGAAATCATTTTATTCAATATAATACTTTGCTAGAAATGAAAAAAATTAAATGTTTTAGGATGAAAGGTAAAACAAAACTGAAAATTGGAAAAAAGAACATTTTAAAATGTTTTCAAAGAAAATATTCCATCTTTAAAATTGTTTGTGCAACTATCATGGTTAGTGGCGTGCCCCATTTCTGTGCCACAATGTAAGCATGTTAAATCCCACCCCCCAAATAAATAATGTGAAATTCTTCTGGTCTCTGAACTTGGTTGGGTTTTTTACAGATATTTCATTACCAAACTACATAACATAATCAGAGCCTGTAAGTGTTGGTGGGAGTAGTCTTGGTAGTTTCCTGATTCAGCAATTGTTTATTACTATCCTGTTTAAGTAGTTCCTTGATGGAGATATTGTTTGCTTCTTGATTGTTCATTAGATCTTAATCTTGATGTTAATCTGGACATCTGGGTGTTGCTTGGTGAAGAGGCTTTTGGGTCCTTTCCTTTTCAGCTTTTTGATAGTCTCTTTTGAATGGTGTGTAGATATTGTTTGTGTCTGTTCTTATTGATGCCAGATTTGTCTGAAATTCTCTAGCTCTAGTTTTTTAGACATAGCTTGGTCTAGGGATGCTCACTATTTCCAAGTTGAAACTATGGTACTAGTCCGTGCATGTGTTGTGAATTAAGGAGTTTTCATCCTGCCTGCTAGTTTTTCATGAATATGCTCCTGCTAATTTTTTCTGCTAGACTTCTGCTGGTCTCCTAGTTGAGTAATAAAATGTCTGCAAGAAAACAACCAGCTCAGAGAGCACCAAGCGCTCCACAGTTCAACACTGAGACTACAAATATTGTGTCAATAATAATTTGTTTATGACATTGAAATGTATTTATTCTTTAACTTGAAAAACAAAGTCAGAAAATTTTATCTGACTTTCAAATCAGAACAAGAAAAATTCAGTATCAACGTCAGTCCTCTTTTTATGTTGCTGTATATTTAAATTTTGTTTTAGAACTTTAAGCATGTACCTTTATCTTCTGCACAGATGGGCCAGTTTATTATTCTGCTAAAGCTTTTGATGTCCTCGAAGATTGGATCCTAACCCTGAATATTGGGAAGGCAAAAGAGGAGCCTGTGTTGGTATCTTCCAAGATGATTGTTGCTGGCAGAGGCCTAAGTATATACACTGAGTTTCTCTCTATTACTTTGGCTGCTTAATATTACAGTATTATTGGCTTGTTACTGAATACAAATGCCAATTAGAAACTTAAGGAACAGAAGGCTTTAAGTTTTGTATCCGGTAAAGTATGTATTGAATGGAAGCCTTATCTTTAGTAAAGTACAGGTAGTCCTCAAATTACAACAGTTCAAAGTTACAACAGTCCCCCTCCCAAAGTGCTTACAACCCGGGCCTGAAGTATCTGTGTTGCAAGACTGGGTAGCATTCACTCTTATGACCAATCACAGAGATACTGCAACATGCCTCCTGCCTATTTCCTCCCCATACTGACTCACCAGGTTTCCACAAGAACCCGTTCTGCTTTGCTAGCCTACCGGGTTCCACATGCTCCTCCCCACCTTGTCACCAATTGCTCACTTACTTTTCAAAGATCTCCAACATTCCAGAACAGGCTGGTTTACATGACAGAAAAGCACCCATCTTTTTCTCAGATGCTGGCGAAGAGGACAGGATCATCTATAAGAATGCAACATCTATCATTTCCCTGTAGGTCTCGTCTGGTCCTAGCCTCTTGGTGCCTCTGCACATTGCTAGATAGCTGGTTCAAAAGAACTGTTTTGGACACTGCAGTGTGAAGATGGTAGTGGCAGCCAATCAACATGGGGGTATTTTTCTGTACTGGTTTTGGCTAGAGGAAGAGGAGGAGGCAAGACTGCACGGTACTGGGCAGCCAGCTAGGGCGGCAGTAGGACAGCCAAGCCAGAGCAGCTGCACAATTGCCAGGGACGCCCGAGCTCCTCAAAGCAAGCCAGTTCGGTGCAGCTATCTGATGCCATCCTAGAAGCTTCACACACATGTCCTCACTTGTCTCTTGCAGTGCCTTAGGTGCGGAGCCCAAGGCATGCACCCTGGGTAAAGTGGGTGGGCCACTACCACAGCTGTCTGGATTCATGGGAGAGTCATCCTCTCATCCTCTCCCTTGGGTCAACCCCCACTGCCTTCAGATGCCTCTCTGTCCATTGATCTCCCCAAGGATGCACCCAGCGTGTGAGGGAGATGGTACACCAAGCTCTTCCATTTGCCTCTGTAACACTGCAATTGGTAAAGACCATGCAGGTTCGGCTCTCCATTATATGGCAGAGGAGATAAGGGCTGCAGAGACAGGTGGAGGAAGAGATGGTGAGTTTGGTGCACCAGCCACCCCACGCTTGCCAGGCACGCTCCAGGGAGAGAGGTAAGAGGCACCTGTGGTTCGTGGGGGCTGCTCAAAGGGAGAGGATGAGTTACCGGGGGCGGGGGGTTAACTCAACAAACAGGTTATACAGCAGGGGAAATAATAATAAATAAGCTTAAAAAATTAAAATTGGCTAGTCAACAGAAAAGTCCCTGATTAAAAAAGATGATTGCATAAAAGGCATCAGAGGAGTTAAAAGAACATTCTATGTCACAGAATTTCTGGAATAGCCATAAAGTATGTTATTCTCATTTACAGGTTACTCTTAATATTTTTAACTAGAAACATCTGCATATAATCAGCAAGATTGACATACATTTAAAAAAAATGGTTCTACTGAAGCTAAACCAAACCTAGGATACCCTCACTGTTAATCCACACAGACTGCCTGATGTCCCAAAGTGCTTTTCAAGAAGCAATTGGAATTTGGTTTTTCTTTGAAGACAGTTTGCTTCTCTTCCAGATTCTTGGATAGAAAGTGAACATCTTCAAAGAAAAATCAGGAAATCCAATTGTCTCTTGAAAAAGCACCTTGGGACAACCATGACCAGGATGACTGAGAATCTCCATAAAAATTTAGACTGTCCTGATACTAGACTTTTTGAACCTTAGCGATATCTCTGACCACCACAAGCAAATAATTCCCAGGAAAACAAACATATCCAGACATATTTTGTGACACAATATCCCATGAATTGTATTAAGACTATTTGATCATTGTTAGATAAGATTACAGTGGACAAATTACCTGAACCCATTAAAAGATCTTTGTAACTACTAATAGTGATAATAAGCATACTTATATATGCTGCCTTGGGCTCCTACAAAAGGTGGGATATCAATAAATGTGCATCTACAAATAAAAAGGATCCTGGATGATCCTTAAATGGTGAACCTGGATCATCCCTAAAGTTTATCAATGAAAGTTTTCATCTGGACAATTTTATCTCTCAGTGACTACAATCATACACCCATGTTGTTTCCTTTACCTTCTTTGGGATTATTTTTTTTAAATTCCCAGTTGACCAATATGTAACTAAAATGCAAATCGATATAATTTTTAATCATTAGTTCCTCCATTTTCCTACTTCATGCTCCAAGATGGCTGGATGTAGGGTTTTTCTCAGTGTGCTACCAAAAAGTAATTAAATTGAATTCTACTTTATTATCGCAGTATTAATCACAATAGATATATCTCATTTGACAGAACTAATCTTTTATTGACGCTTTTATGTAAAATTTCTTTCTCTCTGTTCTGTATTCTAAATTGAAAATGTTTAGAATGCAGAGCAGAGGAAGAAATTTTACATTTAGGCATCAATATACTGTAGGGTGAAGATCAGAGAAATCAAATCAGCATCATGGATAGCCACTTACTCCTATTGAATACATACTAATTTATGGGGCTGATTTTGGATTTCTAGTTCCTATCAAATGTGATATATCACTTTCTCTGATTCCTATAGAAATTTTCTTTATCCATTACGTGAAGTCAGAGAAATTTAGTTTCTAGCAACAGAACTGAAAAATATACTCCAAACTTTTCAGATATAATATACTTAGAAGTTCATAATACTGTCCGATCTATTCTTTCTCTTTTTTAAAAAAAATATTTATTTCTTTGCTTTTAGAGATACTCTAAGGGAAGTACTGCATCTCCTGAGAAGTACAGGCAACCCACAGTAGAGTACATTGTACGTATAATAAAGAAGTGGGCCAAGGAGAATAGAGTTCCTGTTTAAAACAGTGTGATCAAGCAAATGGTCGTCTTTCAGCTATATTGTGCCCAGCTGGAATACTGTGTCATTTTGTACCAGAACAATTATAAAAATACAAATCTATTTATTTTTATATATATTTAAATGTCTTATGAAAACTATGCAATGTCATGTATTGTGTGGAAAATTTTCACCTCTTTATACTTCTCCAAATTTTATTTTTATTACACTATTACTGACCTCTAACTGTACATATTATCTTCGATCTTAAAATGCTTTCATTGTGTGACAATCAGTACTTTTTGAGACAGTTCAAGAACTTGCAAAATACAGATTTTCCCAGGTCTTATTTTGAAACAGAATAGTAAAAAGCTCTAGAATTAGATTTCAGATTTTGGTTATAAAAAGTTCCTCATAAAGAATCTAAAGCTAAACACTTAAAATGGGCACAAAAAGAAAATGATGACCTGATTAGGTAGTTTTCATGTTATGATCTAATGGACATAAGGAGAAGTATTGTAAATAAATAGATAACAATCCACTTTCATTTGCATAAAAAATATTGTTCATACCTTCATTTGTTTCTATTTTTCTTTCTGATTAATTAGGCTGTAAACATATCATTCTATGATGAAAGGTATTTTTTAGTATACTGGGAAAGTTAAGAGTTGGTTTCAGAATATATGTAATGCCTAGGAAAATGCACATTGAACACGTTGAAATGACATTGGAAATCCATGATAGAAAATGTGCTTATCTACTTGTACATGTTGTGTGTAAATAATATAAGTTAATGCTGTATGTTCATTACAATTTTTTTCAGTCTCTCCTGCTTTTAATTCTGGAGCAAAATTCCAAAATAAATTCATTTATAAAATCACCTGTGAATTAGTTTTTGTTCTTTGTATATGCCATATAACTATGTTTGGGGTTTGGTTATTTTTGAAATTCCTTTTCTTTTTGTATTAAATCACTCCAGGCCATTTTGTAATTAAGCAGCATATACATTGCAAAAATAAATCAATTATATGTATTACTTGGTATAATTGGATAGATTCTACATAGTTAAACCAAGCTTATGCTTAAAACTTTGTCTCTGAAATTAGATATCAAAAGGAAAAAAGAGCTAGATATAGCTTCTGCTTTGTCTTAGCATTTGAAATTTTTTGGTACTGTATCCAGCTCAAATGTACTAAACAAGAAACACTTTTTAGGATGGTCAGTTTCTTGAATTGATCCTTAAAAACAAATAATGAAAGACGCTGTTTCGTAATTAGTTCATGGCATGTTAAAAGGAAATTAGTATTAAATAGGAAGAAAACCATACACCAAGGATAGAATGCTCACAGCTTTTTCAGGTACTAAATGGTTTTTATGACCATCTTCATTTGTTGTAAACTAGAAAAATAATAATAATATATGAACAGAAATGATCACGCTTGGTAGCTGCCGCATTAGCGCCGCGTTTCTGAGGAAGTTACTCTTGCCCGGAGCCACCAATAGCAAAGAAAAGTGCTCATTCAAAACTCTTTCGCGAAGGCTTTTTAAAAGTCTTACGATTGTACGGCGTACGCATTTCCAAGGCAACTGTGGGCGGGGCCATGTCGTCTTCAACGTGCGATCGCGGTGACGTACTAAAAAAAAACCCTCTTAATCGAGAACAATAATGACGTGTAGCAGCGCGTCCGTGGAGGGTTCTGCCTTTGCGCATGCGTGCCAGTAGTAGCCTGCATCTATTTACGTGGGGGGCTCCAAGATGGCAGCGATGTTATCGGCAAGGAGAGGCTAGTGGGGAAGAGGGGAGGTACTCTGACCTGGTTAAGGGGGAGGGAACGAGCGGAGGAGGAGGTGGGGTTGTGGGTGGCGAGGTTGGGTCACCGAACAGGTGGGAAGGGGGGTGGGGGGTGGATGATGGCGGAGCCGCGTCGGGTGCCGTTCATTAGTCTGTCACCCGTGAGGCGACGAGAAGGTGAGTCTCCGGTGCTAGAGCGAGAGACTGGAGGAGGCCGCGAGACAGAGCAGCCATTAGCGCGTGAGGGCCTGAAACTACCAGATCAGCAGGACCACCGCCACCACCACCCCTATGAGAAACAGTCGGGTAGAGCCGCCATCGCAACCCTTTGAATCTTGTCCTCGGCCAGAGTCCTCATCCTGTGTCATTGCCGCGGGAGATCAGTCGGCCTGAGCTGACACCAAAGCCACCTCAGCCGCCACCCCACCTAGAGTCCCCCAAGGCCAGAAGCACCGCCGCTCTCGTCTCAGCAGCAGCAGCTAAATCAAGAGAACACCCACAGGAATCGCCGCCCGCCGCCACCACCACTGGATCAGACGGTTCGCTTTGAGTTGATCTTGAAAGATCCCACGGAGGAGAGCTGCGTGGAGTTCAGCTATCCTGAGTTGCTCTGGAGTGGCAAGGCCCGGGTACTAGACCTGCAAACACTCGCTCTTCTCTCTCTACCCTTTCTGCCTTCTGTTTGTCAATCTTATCCTGTAGGGTTCTGTTAGCATAGTCCTTAGCTTGAGTGCTGGAGAGGGAGGAGGGGAAATAATGAAAAAATAAGGGGGTTTAGTATTAGAAAAAAACTCTATCATGATGGATATAAGACCAAATTGCTACTCTGATTCAGTCAAAAGATGGTGAACCTATAGGAGCTGGATTTTCTTACTGGTCTGTGAAAACCCTTTGATACAAAAGAGGCCGAAAGCAACCAAATATATCGGTGCCAGAAAGATTTTGTTAGTCAATTAGTTTTTCTGTTGTGAGTAAGCATAAACCTGTGGGTTTTTATTTGCAGTGTTTTTTCAATATGCCTTACAAGCACTGTTATGCTGTACATCATTTTAAGTGTTGTAGTGATCTGAAGATTTACTTAGCAAGTGGTGTAAAGGCAAGCAAAAATAGGTATTTCTTTTTTACAAAGTCAGGATATTGGGAAAATTTGCTTGTTGATATTGTTGTAAATAGTTTCAGTAAATTTGTGACAATGGTTATATAAGTAGCCATTAGGATGAAAACCTGGGGGTTCACTTTAAGAAATCAACCTATATGTGAGATTGGTTGCAACTATTATGTAAATTGGTTAAAGCCTATTAGATTTTTTTTTCTTTAGATCTCAGTATCTTGAATCTGTTGTATAACTTTTGAATGTGATGTTAAAAGATATTTGCAGGAGATTGAAGAAAATTAAAGATCAGTAAAATGTTTCTTTGAAATAAGAGAGATAGAGAATCTGATGTTAGCATTAAAAGAAGCACTATGTTTGTTTAATAAAAACTGTTAGATATCCCTTCAGTCTTCATAAAAGATTTTATGTTCCCTTTTAATATATATAAAATAGAGGTTGCTATCTAAATTGCTTTACTCTCAGATTATCAGGTAATAAACTGTACTACTGCTTTGTTTAGTCCATATTGAGAATTTAGCACCCTAAATATTGGTGATATTATAGAGTGCTAAATTTAGGGATGATGATGTACCTCTACCTGCATTTCACATTGGCTCTTACTTTGGACAAATTAGGGCTATTGGGAGATAGATTTAGCACACTAGGCTATGTTGCCCATTTTCAACTGAAATTGATGGTTACGGTAAAGTTATAGGGTTTCCTAACTATTTCAACGACTATTTGCATTATTTAAATATATTTAGCCTAGTTATAGTTGGTAATTCCTACTTTTGATCACATTGTGGTAAATTTAGCGCCAGTAATGCATTTAGAAATGTTAATGCAGCCTAATTCATAGTAACAGAGGCTTATACAGAGGTTTTTTTTTAGAACTGAGCCATCACTATAACCCACAGTCCCTTTTATGTTGCTGAGAATCTGTTAATTGAAATATTCTAAATTATTTTTTCACTTATAGGGAAGTCTACTATGTGAACAAAGTAATATATTATTTTGCTATTTGTGGATTAAAATAGAACATTGCAAAAAGATGTCATTGAATTACTGACAATTATTTTTAAGTATTAATATCTGATTTGTAACCATTTCTATAATAATACATAATAATATTCAATACTATTACCAAAATTAACACTATACTACCTACAATTTATCATTAGGAAGTAACTTTTTCTGTGATTTTTTTAAAAAACCTTGTTTTTCTTTGTATGTTGTTAGTTGGTATTGAGAATTCTACCAATTGTCCCTCATCCTCCTTCTGCTGTTATAATATGAAATGTAGTACAGATAGTCCTTAATTTATGGCCACATTTTGAGCCAAAATTTATGTTGCTAAGCAAGACATTGTTAAGTGGGTTTTGCCCCATTTTACAACCTACCTTGCCACAGTTGTTAAATGTATCACTGCAGTTGTTAGTAATGTAG
This sequence comes from Thamnophis elegans, assembly GCF_009769535.1. NCBI lineage: Eukaryota > Metazoa > Chordata > Lepidosauria > Squamata > Natricidae > Thamnophis > Thamnophis elegans. The sequence goes on along the minus strand of NC_045547.1, from coordinate 33,770,076 downwards.
TTGTTAAATGAATTTGGTTTCTCCATCGACTTTGCTTGTCAGAAGGTTCCAAAATGGATCCAGAGGGTTCCAAAAGTGACATATTTATGCCACTGTCATAAATATGAGTCAGTTGCCAAGCATGTTAATTCTGATTACATAACCATGAAGATAGACCAACATTCATAAGTGAAAAATGGTCATAAGTCACTTTTTTCAATGCCGTTCAATGTAACTTTGAACGTCACTAAATGAATTGTAAGTCGAGGATTAGCTGTATCTTTTGCTATATCTTTTTTTTTTTCTTTTTGTTGCTATAATTTATCCTTTTCTACATGGTATTGCCCTTGGAGTATTGCAGGCCAACAATAAGTTCATAGTAAGTTGGATGTTTTGCTTGAAGTTATATTTGATTATTGTGAGATTTGTATTAAAAGGGATCAAAATAAAAGCAAGTAATGATATTTTCATTAAATGTAATATGCCCATATTGTTCAAATCACATTTTGCAGGATTGCTAGCCTCATATCTAATATCTCAGGTTTAAGACGAATAGGACCTAATCCTGGGATAATAGGTGAAATAGTTGTAATAGATGAAAAACCTAGGTGAATACAAAAAATGATGGTGTAAGTAATACTGTGTCCCTAAGTATAATTTTATCCAAGTGCATTCTGTTCTTATGCTGTTCTATTTGGGAAGGTGAGGCTACTGAACTTTGTAAATCAGTGGACATCCAAATACCATACTATTATTAATGCTGCTATTACTAGTTCAGCAGAGGACTTCAGTTAGTTTCATGCTTGTGGAATTGATTCATGTGGAAGTTCTAAATCTGTATTTTTACATCTATAATATAAATATTTAAAAGCATTTCTTATATCTATACATTATTATATTAGGAACACAGGTAAGATGGTATTTTAAGATTTAAAAAGTCTTATTGATTTAAATAAGATAATTTGGGTATTTTTAATTGCATGGCTGGGCAACCTGAATCCTCAGAGCTGCATATGGTCCACAGATCTTTTTTGCTGGTCTTAGAGTCCATACATTTTCACAGAAATAAAATATGAACATGAAATAATATAAAGTAAGATTAAAGAAAATAATATGTAGTGAGAGTAGAGAAGCCATAGGTTAGTGATTATGTGAGTCAAATGTGGCTGGATTCACATAGCAAACCATGGTTTAAGGTTCAGTAAATTAAATTAAAAACCAATGTTAGATTATTGGTAGTTTAGTACAATATGTAACTGGCCATAGAGCTTGTTTTTCTACTTTGATGAGAAAAGCAATTAAAAGAGAGGGTAAGCAACATCTAGTCATACATAATCACTGATCTGCAAGATTGATTCTGATTCAATAGATCATTGTTAAACACTCTTTAAAAAAGTTTAATGATTGACTACAGCCATTGAATTAAGTTTATGTGCTTGCAAAAATGAGATGGCACATCATTTTGGTTGTGCAAATATGGTTATATTCTGTGTTAAAAACAATTTAGCTGTGGATTAATTTGGCTTGTTTCAACAAATAAGGTTTTAACATGTTAAAACTATGACAACGATAACTATCATAGTTTAGCATACTTAGCATAGATAAATTACATTTGGTGTACTATGTCCAGTTCTGGAGATCTCACTTAAAAAAAGATATTGATACAATTGAGTGAGTCCAGAAATGGCAATAAAAATGGTCAAAGGTCTGAGGGAAAAACCTATTAGGAGAAATTGGAGGAACTGGATATGTACAGCCTGGGAGACAGATGGGAAAGAGGGGACATGATTGAAACCTTTACATATATTAAAGTTGTAAATAAGGTTCTAGAAGGCAGTATTTTCAATATTAAAAAAGCAACATGGGGGCATAACCTCAAACAGGCACAGGAGGCAAGTTCATAAGTAAGAGTAGTAAAGGTTGGAGCCTTTTGAGGAGGTAGTAGGTCAGTCATCAGTAACTGAGTTAAACATGGTTGGGATAAACATGTGTCCATCATCCAACAATTTTTTTTAAATAAAGTAATTTAAAAAACCTCAAAGGGCAGACTCGGCCAACAGATTTTTTTATTTATTTTTTGCCATTTAAGTTTCTAAATAGAAGTGAAAAATAATTGCTTTGTATCCATATCTAAAATAGTGGGAAACTCACTTTAGTACCTTTCTAACAATCTAGCATTTGTTCTCAGAACTGCAAACCAGATCTTTCTATGATGAAAGGCAGAAAATAGAAGTGTATGTATCTCCTGCCTTGTTCTACAGCAGTACTTGGAGATATACAGGTTCCAATGTAGAAATAATAGTAATGGTTATCCTTGATGCACTAATCATTCAAGTAATACTTTGATATCACCTCTGAACTGCCGGATTTTTTTTTAGACTAGAGTAAAAAATTACTAAATTATATTGGAACTTGATTTACTTAATACGGTAATGAAAGTGTATTATAATCTAGAGCCATGTTTGTTGCTGCTTTAACTAATCCAGTTGCTACATTTGTGATGTGTGAATAAAAAATAAGATCAAGATAAATTACAACATTGAGCTACAAAATTTCCAGCAGCAGTTCTTCTGTTTCTTTAAAAAGAAGAAGGAAATAGGGAAGGATTAACCTTTCTTTCTATTCTGCATGATTACTACTATCTATTTGTAAAATTGGAAACAGTGAACAGAACTGTGGGCTACTAATTCCTTTTAAATTGGTGATTGAAACGCATGAGAAGAGAGGATAAAATTTTGATAGAGCAATTTGTGGTAATCTACTGGATGCCACATGAATATATCTCATGTTTGTATGCAATGGGTGAGTCAAAGTCATGTAAAAATCTAAAGGAATGAAAATTACATCTCTATGATGCCAGTTTAGCTTCATTCAGCTGCATCTCAAATTGTCCTTGCTATACCACAGTAGTTGATCTCACTCTTTACAATAACATTCAGTGATGACATAGAAGAGATTAGCCATAGAATCTCTTTTGCCCATATTTTGTGAATATGATTTGAATTTACTGAATTTAGTAACTTTAGAAGTAATCTTTTTTTAATGCAGTTTCATGCAATTAGATCAGAAGTAATTATGATGCTTTTTATTTAAAAAAACTTTATATAACCTACAATAGTTTTGTAGACAATATGACTTTTCTTTTTTAAAAAAATGGCTCTTGCTTGTTACCGGATAGATGCAATATATGAATTGTCAAGTAGGAAACAAGAATGCTAATTTAAAGTATTTCAGAATCACTTAGTGTGCTGCAGGAGATAAAACAGGAAGGCAATATGTTGTAGAGTGATCACAATTTTTCACTGTCATCAGGCCAAGTAGCGAATGAAGGCTGTCATGATGGGAAATAGCTACTTATACCGCAATTTACAACAGTTCATTTAGTGGCTTAGTGTTCAAAGTTACAATATCACTGAAAAAAGTGACTTATGATTGCTATTCACGCTTTCCCCCGTTGCAGCATTCCCATGGTCATGTGATCAAAATTCAAGTGCTTGGCAACTGACTCATATTTATGACAGCTGCAGTGTCTGGGGTCATGTGACCACCTTTCGTGACCTTCTGTCAAGCAAAATCAAAAAGGAAGCCAGATTCACTTAAAGCTGTGTTATTAGTGATTCAACTATAGCAAGAAAGGTTGTAAAATGGAACAAAACTCACTTAGCAATACAGATTTTGGGTACATTTTGGTCATAAATCTAGAATTACTTGTATTTGTTCAAAACAATTCTAATTTCTATAATTGAGATAAATATTGGTGTCTGTTAATCTGGAATACACCATTTAATTGAATGAATTATATTCTGAATTAATGTTTGAGTACAGAAGAAAAACATAATTTTCAGATCTCAAATTTTATTTTCTGTGACTGTTTCTTAAACTTTATTTTCAGGACTCCTTCCCACTTTTAAAAATTATGGAAAATTCTGAAGGGGCTTTTGTTTATATTGATTATTTTTATCAATATTTTCTGTATTCAAAATTAAAATTGACACAGTCACAGAATATTTATTTATTGGATATGTAAAAGTAACAATATTAAACCTATTAGATATATCTCAAGGAAAACCCTTTGTTTACAAAAAAAATGAAAAGAATAATATTGTTTTTAATTTTTGTAAGTACTTTCAATATCTGCCAAATAATTTTAGTTTTTCATGGATCTCATTTTAAGAAATACTGCTCTATAAAATTGTTTAGGTGTTCATCTCATTCTCAGAGTTTGTAAAGTTGTAATTTAGTCCTCACTTATGTTATTTAGTAATAGCATATTTAATATATGTGGGGTTTTTAAATATTCTGTGTTAAGTTGGTAGAAGTATTAAATTTGGTAAGTCCTTTTATAGATAATTTAAAGCAGTGGTGAACCTTTTTTAACTGAATCATAAGCTTTGAATGACATGAGATGGGACTATGATTAAAACCACTGCATTTATTAAATTCAGTTAATGTTATTCCCTATATGTTGAATAATTTCCCCAGTCTCTTGCATTAAAATTGCAGTATGGCTGTAACAGTTCGGGTTTAGGGTACCATATCTAGTATTAGGACACAGATTGTATATCACTGATTAATATATCTTACTGATTCCAAAAGGGTTTATTTAAATTAAGCTGTTTAGTTTAGTACTGATGCATTAGATATTAAACTAAACATGTTAAGTATTCTGTTTGCTTTCCATTTAAATTGTAGTAATAGAAAATCTGTCATGTACTGCATATTTAAATATTAAAAGTGATTGATTTCTTGTTTTCTCTCATCAGAAAAAATCACTCATTGAAGACCCATTTGATAATGAAGAGCATGAAGGCATGAGGTGGAAATGCTGGCTAAGAAATTTGAAACAAAATATGTGAGCAAATCTGTAGAAATTGTTGCTATTGAAGGCATGAATCCTGATAATTTTTAGTTGCTTCTAACATTGCTTTAAGTGACAAATTTAGCTTTAAATAATTTTGTTTTGGTCATGGTAACATATCCACTGTGTTTGCTGTCTAATCATTCTGCTTTTATTCATTTCCCCCAGAAGGCAGGGACTCTTCTGAAAGAAAAATAATTCTGTTATGTCTAAACCCAAATTGCTAACTTTTTCTTAAAATAGCCTAAGCTAATTTCAGTTTCTGCATTCAGTCTTATTCATTATAAGAACATAGAACATCCGGTTAAATGTAGGTCTTAATTTATTTCTCTTGGTATCTTGCTAACTTATTTGCCAGAGAATCCAAGCAGGAAAGATTGATGAACTTTTTTTTCCTGTTATCCTATAATGCTTACCTGCTTCATTTGTTTGTTTGCTTATTGTGAGAAAAAAAATTCCTCTAAGATATCAATCTTATTTTATAGGGTGGAAAGATCCACAAACATCGGAAGGACCGAGCCCAAGATCTAATAGATATGGGTTCTGGTTATGATGTAAATGATCCTTTCATCGATAATTCAGAAGCTGTAAGTAAAACTTAAATGCATATTGTATCTTTCTCTGAGAGCTGAAATGTACGGTGATATCTCGATAGTCACCGTTAATTGGTTCCAGGAGGTGCAATGAATACCAAAAATGATGAGTATCAAACACACTTTGCCCATAAGGAATAATGGATTGAGTCACCAGGGAACTGAAACTGACAAGTCTAGCTTGTGTATAAACAAACTATGAGTACAGGGACAAAATGTTAGTGTCCAAATGTGTTGAGTACCAAATTCTATGAGTTTCAAAGCAATTGAGTACTAAGGTATCATTTTGTATCTGATATTCTGGGGTGATTTCATTTGGACATTAGGCTTTCTTTTTTCAGTTTAGAGATAGGACTACATCAAGTATTTTTGGATGATTGTTTAAAGCTAGGTAATTTAAAACATTGCAGTATTTACATTTGGACCCAGCATTAGGTATAGTCTGGGAGAAGAATCAGGAAATGCTGCATTTGCTTGGTAAATACTTTAAATTTCAGTGCATGATAGCTTGACTAACAACAATTGTGTTTTAATTTTTTAATTTTTAATTGATGTGATTTACATACTTCTAATATTAAATAATGAGTACATTTTACAATTTATAATTCAGATAACTCTTAATTTTTTTTGGGGGGGGGGAGCAGCATTAAAAGATGTTAAAGTATAAATAACTTACTTGATTAGCCAAAGGCAGATGTCTTATGCTACAATTAGGCAAGATTATGTTCATACTAGATGTTCATCTTTATAATATCAGTGAGATACACCCACACTCACACCCACAAACACACTTTTGCTACGTATCAACCAGAGATGGTATTCTATTTTCTTTACTACCAGTTCGGTAGTGGGATCGCACATGCGGCATGTCTAGGCATGCACACGTGGCATATCTGGGCATGTGCAGAAGGTCCTTGATGATGTTAGGGGTAGGTGGGCAGAGTCTTGTACCAGCACCACTACCGATTCGCCCTAACCAGTGCGAACCAGCAGCATACCACCATATTCTGATATATTCATACTATCCTTTTGTTGCATTGCAATAAAACTACTACATTGTTTATATTAATACATATTAGTAATATAATTTTAAGTCTTTATATTCTTTGCAGTATGATGAATTGGTTCCTGCATCCTTGACTACTATATGGAGGCTTCTACATTAATACTGGAATTCTGCAATTCCGCCAAGCATCTGATTCTGAAGAGGAGGATTTTACAGGACGCAGAAAGCATAAACCATCTAAGGTGAGTAGACTCAGTAGGGGTGTACATTAGGTCATAAGTCACTTTTTTCAGTGCCATATAACTTTGAATAGTCACTAAATGGAATACTATAATTGAGGCTACCTGTATCTAAGTTGTATGCGTCTTCTTCCCCTTTTTTTCCCTGCTCCTTAAATTTTTAGTTAGGAAAACTAAAAGATGGTGATGACCGCAGTATGAAGAAACGAAAGCGGAAAGAGGAAGAGGCAGAGAAGGACAAAAAGCCTCGGAAAATTAAAGTTACCAAGCAGTTGGGGTAAGTTTATTAATACTTTCTTCTGACATAATACATTTGGTTAAACTGGTTAAAAACAATGAATTATTTGCAATAGCATTTCCATTGTGAGTTATTTAATTCAGTAGCAATAAATGTAGATCAAGTGAAGTTCAGTATATTTTCTTGACAGGTTTTTTTAAAATAGTATCACTAAAATGATAAAGAGTTTCTTAGATTCTAAGCATATACAAATATGATACTACTATGATGCTACTATTTGAATTAGTTTATTTAAATGTGAGAAACACATGTTCAAAAATTATTTTGCAGTTTTCCAGACTCATGAGTCCGTGGATTGAAGAAAGTTAGTTGCAACCAATGTTCTGAAATAATTTAAAATGAGATTATGTATTTCTTTCACTGCTTTACAATGTACTTTACATTACATTCACTACTTTACAATGTATTGATGTAGTTTAATCTATTTAATTTATAATATTCTAGTATTAACTAATACAAAGTTTTCACATTTTTCATTAAGATCCATTAATTAATTCCATTCAGTTACTTACATTGTTTTATTTACAGGGTAATAGCACTAAATTCACACAAATCTGAAAAGAAGAAGAAAAAATTATACAAGGATTCTTTTTCATTGGCTGCTATGATCCGAAAATTTCAGAAAGAGAAAGAAGCCTTTAAAAAAAAGGAGGTTGACTTGAATCCCACAGTAGCAGCTACCTGTTCTATACCCAATAAACTTCCTATGGCTCCTACCATTGGTGGTAATGATGTGTCCGAATTGAATCTCAGCATTACAGATCCAGTGCTTTCTATTTTTGGCAGCACTAATGAACGTGAGCTCCTGCAGGAAGCTGAAAGTGCCCTGGAGATGCTGGAGACATTGATTTTGCTAGGTTGCTTGATGGTACCTCTGATGAAAGCCCAGTATCTGATCCTTTAGGAGAAAATGGAAGTGTCACTCAGCCCCCACATACTGCTGAGGTCTTGACACTGAAACAAGTGCCTGCCCTCCCAGAAGGTCTACCAGGACATCTAGAAAAGCGTATTGAAGACCTTAGGATTGTAAGTATATCTTTTTTATTGGACTTTTTAAAAGAACTTTATAACTCATGTTATTTAAGGCAATCTTTGCAATCACAATACTTTGCAAATTTCAGAATATATAACTGACATGAATGTTTGAATATTGTTTGAATTTGTTTGAATGTTTGAATAATGGAGCTCTGATCATTCTTACTTCCTTTGAGAGACAGCAAATTACAGTCCCTAGTAGCGTACAGTGCTGATATGTATGAAATCAGACTGCATGCTTCCAAAGATACAGGTTAACCTAATCCATCTGGTTTGATAAGGCTAAAATTTCAATAAACATATGTTTTCATTTCATAGAACCTATTTATGTGATCTGTATTTTCCGGTTTAATAAAGCTTTCTTTGAAGGATATAATGTTTCATTTTGTTAGGTGTTCATCTCATTCTGTTGTGATTGATTTTTAAATACACATTAACCTATCCTGAACCATAAATCTGCATGTCAGCATAGCCTGAGATTTTAAAAGACAAGTATAAAAAGTGGAAAGAGGGACACATAACTAAGGCAGACTATCAGCAAATAGCCCAAACTTACAAAAATGAAGTGAGGAAACTATGGCTCACAATGAACAAACAAAAGTAAAAAAGTAAAAAATAACAAAAAAAGCTTCTCCCAACATGTTAAAACAAGAAACAGTCAAGGAAACAATTGGTTTATTGCTGGGAGAAAATGGCAAGAAGATGACAACAGGAAGAAAGCAGAACTACTTAACTCGTTTTTTGCATCTGTCGTTACACAAAGGGAAAAAAATAGTTCAACCTATCAAAAACAGCACCACAAAAACCAGATTAGAAACACAAGTTTAAAATAGGCAAGAAAATGGTGAGTACCTGTCTACCCTAGACGAGTTCAAATCACCAGGACAGATGGATTACACCCCAAGGTTCTGAAGGAAGTGGTGGAAAAGATCTCAGAACCACTGAACTATATCTTTCAAAGATTCTGGAGCATCGAGGAACTGCCAGTGGACTGAAAAGAGCTGATAGTTTGCAACTTCCCCTCCCCCCCCAAAATGGAGTGGGGAATAGATGCAGGAAACTACAGACCTATATTAGCCTGGATACCAGGGAAGATTCTGGAAAAGATAAGGAATGAATCAATGAACACCTAGAAGCCAACAAAGTAATAACTAAAAGTCAACATGGGCTTGTCAAAAACAGATCATGCCAGACTAATCTTATTGCATTCTTTGACAAAGTGACAAAATTAGTAGAGCAGAGGAATGCCGTCGATATAGTTTACCTTGGACCTTCAGTAAGGCATTTGATAAGGTAGACCAGTACCTACTACTAGATAAAGTAGAAAAATGTGGGTTGGACAGCATTACCACCAGATGGATTCGTAACTGGCTGACTAACCGCACTCAACGTGTAGTCCTCAATGGAACTGCATCTACATGGAGGAAAGTATGCAGTGGAGTACCCCAAGGCTCTGTTTTAGAGTCTGTACCCTTCAACATCTTCATCAGTGATTTGGACGAGGGGATAGATGGGGAACTCTGCAAACGACACCAAGCTAGCAGGAATAGCCAAAATTCCAAAAGATAGGCTTAAGATACAAAAGGATCTTGACAGACTTGAACATTGGGTGCTATCTAACAAAATTAAATTCAATAGTGAAAAAGTGAGATTCTACATTTAGGCAAAAAAAAAACAAAATGCATAGGTACGGTATATGTAATACTTTGCTCAATAGTAGTAATTGTGAGAGGGATCTTGGAATCCTAGTGCACAACCATTTAAATATGAGCCAGCAGTATGCTGCATCTGCCAAAAAAACCAATACAGTTCTAGGCTACATAAACAGAGGGATAGAATCAAGATCACGTGAAGTGTTAATACCACTTTATAATGCCTTGGTAAGGCCACACTTGGAATACTGCATTCAGTTTTGGTCACCATGATGTAGAAAAGATGTTGAGACTCTAGAAAGAATGCAGAGAACAAAGGTGATTGGGGGACTGGAGGCTAAAACATATAAAGAACAGTTGCTGGAACTCTGGGTATGTCTAGTCAGATGAAAAGAAGGACGAGGGGTGACATGATAGCAGTGTTCCAATATCTCAGAAGCTATTCTCCAAAGCACCTGAGGTAGGACAAGAAGCAATGGGAGGAAACTAATAGAACAACTTAGACACAACTTAGAATTCAGGATAAAATTCCTGGACAGATAGAACAATTAATCAGGGAACAACTTGCCTCCAGAAGTTGTAAATGCTCCAACACTGGAAGCTTTTAAGAAGAGATTGGATAACCATTTGTCTGAAGTGGTGTAGGGTTCTTGCCTAAGCAGGGGGTTGGACTAGAAGACCTCCAAGGTCCCCTTCCAACTCTGCTATTCTATTCTAAATACTGTATGGTATTTATATTTCATCTATAAATGAGATTTAGATTTTAGAAAACATCTTGTTGGATATGAATGAGTAGTAAGTTCTTCTGTATGTTTAGTCTCTTAGTTAGTCTTTGTAGAAACCATAATGCTTAAAATGTATTAGGTAATATATTTTAACTCCATATTCAAACACAATTGAAAAGTTTAAGAAGTTTTCAAATAAAATACTAGAAAGATATCAAATATTTTGTATCCTATGCCAATATATTTAAATGAAGCCAATTGTTATTGCTTAAATAATATTAAAGCAATATTAGTGCTTAAATATCGTAATTTTATCTGCCAATATTATAAATAGTGAGGAAAGACAAGTATGTGTGGCATTCTGGAATAAATACTTGTTACAAACTGAGGTAGCTTTTTCTGCAATTGTGAAAATATTACAATAAAGTCAACTTGTTAAATTAGTAAAATGCTGGGCTGAAGTGTATTTTATTGTTGTCTCTAGGGCTGCCAAGCTATTTGATGAAGAAGGCAGAAAAAAATTCTTTACACAGGATATGATATATATCTTGCTTGAGTAAGTGCTCATTTGTTTTTCAGAAAAATATTTAGTTTAATAGAATAAATGTGCTGAGCAATGAGTAGATTTCTAAAGTAGCTCATAAAATCATTAGAATAGTGTTCATTTGTTGAAGGAATGTGGTGGCTGGATGAAGTCACTGAAGCAGTCGGCGTGAGCTTAAGTGGACTCCAGAGGATGGTAGAGGATAGGAAGACCTGGAGTCCATGGGGTTGCGATGGGTGGGACACAATTCGCAACTAACAGCAACAATAATAACATACTTGACATATTTCGGTTTTGTATTTTTATTCATAATAATCATATAATATTCTTACACTTGTTTAGCCATGTTTTGGTATGGACATTAATCACATAATCCTTTAAAAAGAGCAGCAAATAAAGAAAGTGGTGTCCCTTAAAACAACCAATCCTCAGAATTTTTTTTTCCATAGAGAAAATGTAAACTTGCAATAAGACAAGAGTCTTGTCCAGGTGTTCCTTATTAGTGTGAATTTGTTTTCTGTTCAACAGTATTGAGATGCAGCTGCAGGAATTGAATCCTACTTTCCACAGTGGGGTGTATTCTCATCTTGAAGCTTTTGTGCCATGCAATAGGGACACATTGATAAAACGTTTGAAGAAATTGCATCTCAATGTCCAGGTAAATCAACCCAATTAAGATACATTTTAATCGAGACACATCATAGATGGGTCAGAATTGGTTCCTTGTAGAATGAAACATTACCTGCATGTCAAGGGTGTTTGTGTCTGTATCTGTGTATGTGTTTGTGATTATAAAACCTTTGTATCCCACTGTTTTTAAATAGACTAACTTACTTTCTTAATGTGCTGTAACTAGATCACATAATTGCTTTGATGATGATCTTTTTATTTTGAATTATTTTTATTTTGTATTAATTTGTGAGTTAAATTTGTAGTTCTAGACTCTCTCACACAACTGAATCCCAATAATTAGAAATTGCAATCCTATGGATAGACTTTCCAGCAGTAGGCTAACTTTTTTCATCTATTGCTGATTTTTAATTATTAATCTAAAAAGTATTTGAGAACTGTTGTGGTACTTTTAAAAATGTTGACTTTTTAAAAAGATGACTTAATTGTGAATAAATAAAAATCCAATCATAATGCAATACTATCATAATTAGACAAGCCCATGATACTTTTTGGACCCACTGACTTGTTTTTACGCTAGATCTAAGAATGTACATTTAATTGAGAAACACTTTTCTAAAAGTGCTATCAAGAGTCTTTTTTATTTCATTTAACTTACTTGATGGTCTGGAAAATTTGGTCCATAAATTTTAAATAATCTTGTTTGTCTATTTAAAATGATGAGGGTGGGGGAGTACATTATCTTTTTTTAACCTTAAAAAGATCCAGAAGAGGTAGGAACATTGAAGGATGAATTTAAATGGCTGGCTGAAAGGTGGGTGGGTGGATGAGATGGATGGATGGAACAATGCCATTTTTGTTTAGCACTCCAAGATCACTTCCATTATATTAGTCCAAGAAGAGTCTGGCCATTGGGTTATTTCCCGTTTTCCTGCATGCCTAAAAAATACTTCATTTTTTTCTCTCACTATAAAAATTGGGAGTTGAGTGGCACCACTTCTTAATTAGCAGATATCTGTTTGATGAATGGATAAAATATTTACCAGGAAGCAGTGTCTTGTATTTCATACTCCAAATCCTAAGAAGATTGGAGGAAACCAAGACAATGCCTGGAAAGCAAAATATATCAGATGAATTCCTAGGTGCCACTTGCATTTTTAAATTTTCAGTTTCATTCATTTTTATTTTTTTTATTTTTGCAATACAATTAATCCCATCTTGGCTATGGAAGATAAATAATGAAAAACAACTCTCTATTTTGAATACAGGACCATTACTGGTTATGTTAAGTTGCTCATTATTTGTATCATTGTCATGGTCTGAACTTTTGTTTTTGAATTCTAGATCTAGCAGCCTGACCATGTCTATTTGTCTTTTTACTTGTCTTGCTGCCATACAATTACATTACTGTGGTATTTTAATTATTTTACTTTTTACTTTTTATTCTATTTTATAGATTGTAACTCTTTGTAAGTGACCTAAACTGTACATATTTCAAATAAATGAATAAATATGCTTTGAAAACAGCAATATAGGCACAGCCCCTAAGTTTAATTTAATTTTTTTTGCTTCTCTCCTAAAAGGGTTTTTTCTACTGCAAACTTTTCTTTCTCTTCTTAACACTAATAATGTTTTTATTGTTAAAAATATACATTAACTTTATTTTTCATAATATGAGACTTTTAAAAAATGGTTTTAGAGCCAAGTTAATTCAGAAAATGAAAAACATCATAGGTTGTTCAGGGAGAAAGCTTCAGAGATGCAGTGTGTGAATGTATTACATTGCTCGCATCACTGTTTTAATGGTAGTATCTTCTCAGGATGATCGCTTGAAGGAACCATTGCAAAAATTGAAGTTGGCTATCAGCTGTGTCATGCCTGAACAACTATTCAAATACCAGGAAGATTGCCAGGCACATAGTCAAGCCAGGAATGCCAAGTATGTAGCCAAACCAAACAGAGCTCTTTGGTCAATGTGGGGGGGGGGGGGTAGGGAGAGATAGGGGAGATGAAAGGGCAACTGTCCTATTTTATTAGAAAATAGGATGTTCCAGATGTGAGGAGATTATGTTCGTAATTGCTAATTTTCTGCTTATATTAGATATATATTTCTCTTTTTACAGTACCTTAATTCTGGGAATATCATGGAGTATTTATGGGATGGATATGTCTCTTGCCCTAAAAAAATATTGATATCTGTCCATGTATTCACTTGGCCATTTTTTATCTGCTCTTTTAGCAAAAGCAGCTCCAGAAGCTATTCCTATTGCTCGTGAAATATATTTACCTAGATATCTATTTCTAGATTTTAGTTTTTACATTTTGTCCCCCCCCACCCGTCAACATGCCCTGTATGTCTAGCCAGTACTGGAGTTGTAATTGAAAATCTTTAGGACAAGTGTGAATGACAGTTAATTTCTGTTAGAAAAGCTGTAGCCTGAAGTTCAGCAAACATGTTGCAACTTAAGTGGGGTCTCGCATGTAAGAAAAGAGCTGCTATTAGTGATCACCATTTTATTTAGCCCTACAGCTAATTGCTGGATACATTCATGCTAGCAATAATCCATTTGAAATTCTTCAAGGACCATTCCATTAAAATTGCCCTCCATTTTTAAATTTTCAAGTTTCATTTATGTTCTTGTCATTGTAGGAGTAAACTATTATTAATCTGTGGTTGCAACATCTCGGAAGGGGCTGTTAGCATATTTTCTGACTAAGAAACTTAAGAAATTTGATTAACAGCTATTTTCTTAGTTAGAAAAGATGGTACCCTCCTGACTTGTATTGACATACATACTAGCTGATAAGTGGTAATTGTTTTTCTTTTTATGAAACTTACTGTATTTTTTGGAGTATAAGATGCACCTTTTTTCCCTCAAAAAAAAAAAGACTGGAAACTCTGGGTGCGTCTTATACACTGAATACAGCACTTTTTTGCCTCCTGAAACTCCGCCCCCTTCACCATGCATAGCTTTTAGAAGGCTTTCAGAGAGCTCCTTGGGGCTGGAGAGGGCAGAACTGAGCAAAAAACGGTCCGTTTTTTGCCCCTCCCCTCAGCACCCAGCAGAACTCTATAAGCTTCCTAAAGGCTATCTATGCCCTTTTTTTGACCAAAAACAGGCCCGTTTTGCGAAAAATGGCTCATTTTGTGCTTGTTTTTGGCCCATCCCCCAGGAGCACTCTACAAGCCTCCTAAGGGCTATTCATGCCCTTTTTGAAAAAAAGGGGGGGGGCGTCTTTGGGAGGTTTGCAGAGTGGCAAAAACTTTTAAAAATTTTCCTCTTCAAAACCTTGTTGTGTCTTATACTCCCCAAAAAACTGTAATAGGTAGATGAACTTCTGACAAATCTTGCACCACTTATTAAATAGTTTTGTAAACGTGGGACAGGACCAAATTGCTTTCCCACAAATAATTCTTAAATTATTTTCTATGCAGTCATACAACTGACTCTTGTCTCATGAAGGTATTACATATTAGTACTGTATATACTCGAGTATAAGCCTAGTTTTTCAGCCCACTTTTTGGGCTGAAAAAAGCCGCCTCGGCTTATACTCGAGTCAGTGAAAAATTTGCCCGAAATGGAGGAGAAAAAGGGGCGGGGCCATGCCGCTGGGTGACACTCGTGAATGGCCCAGTGCCCCTGTGAGTTTCCCTCCCTCTGTGTCAGTTTGCCGCGCAGCGTGCACCGCACCATCCCCCCTCCTCACGTTCTAATGTAATGCAGGGCTGTCTTACGATTCCCCTTCCTCCCCCTCCTGCCGCTCTGCAACGATGTCCCACCTCCTCCTTGTTATGGCAAGCAGCCACATAGCGATGTCCACCTCCTCTGGTACAGTGATCCAATGATAGGAATCACTGTGCCGTGTGTCATAGGAGGCGGGACATCGCTCCCCGCGGCTGCACGGGACATCATCATCACAGCGGGACATCAGCATCATGAGGTGAGTGAAGTATTTCATGAATACACCGCTAGTTTACTGTTTTTCTTTGAAATAAATATTCAAAAACATTATTGGTATCTATTTTTATTTTTGAAATTTACCGGTAGCTGCTGCATTTCCATCCTAGGCTTATACTCGAGTCAATAACTTTTCCAGTTTTTTGTGGTAAAATTAGGTGCCTCGGCTTATATTCGGGTCGGCCTATACTCGAGTATATACGGTAGGTTTGTTTACAATTATTGCAATGAACTAAATGGAAATGGCTCATTTCAGTGACCAAGATATGTTTAGATATTCAATGACTTTTAAAGAGATGTACTGCAAATACCAAACTTCTATCTGGAGTACCGAAACATCAACTGCTGTAGGAAAAGGAGTGGCAAAACCCAAGAATGCAGTAAAAGAGGGATCAGTCTACATTCCCTATGTGGCCATGTGAACTAAATCCCACTGTCCTTGAATTGGCCCTTATCCAACACCAAACAGGTGTTAACCCTTCATTCATAGCCATGATTAGCAATACATCAGTTTAATTAGCCTTCGCATAGAGTCCTGATCTTTCCTGCCAGACAATTGCAAATAAGCAACCAGCAGATATCTGAGTGTCTCTGGCAATGTAAGGATGGGGAAACAAGCTTACCTCTGTTTCTACTCTTTACAATATTGTGCTTACTCTTTTGCTCCAGAATGCAAGCAGAAGATGAGCGAGACAAGAATGGTTCAGAAGAGGAGGATGACGAGAAACCAGGAAAGAGGATTGCAGGTCCAAGAAAAAAATTCCACTGGGATGAGACAGTGAGGTGTGATACTATATTGTTTGATACTCCACTGGAGGTATTCTCAGTTACCATAGCACAGTCTAATAAAACTTATTTCAGATCTATCAGGAAAAAGTATTTCTTGGACCTTTTTTCCTGAGATGGAGCATAGTCACAAATGTAAATCTATAATAACTAATGCATACAGTTATGGAATGGAAATGAACTGCATGGAGGTATAACAGAAATAAGACTTTTAATCTTGGTTAATGTGAAGCTCATCTTTCTTGCTAATTTACTTGTTCCTGAATGCTACCTAATATTCACTCTTTCCCATACCTTTCATTGCATAAGGCTTTGCACATTTCCATTAGCATTCTTGTCCCAGAACCTTTGCTTTTATTAGGATTACATAAAGTTCTGTCCTCAGTATTTGATTTGTCTTAGCTCCTACATGAGGGATTATCAGAAGAGGTTAAAAGGAATGTCAAAGAAATTGAAATTATTTTGCTTTATAGGCTAAAAATGTGCAGTGGTATTTGCTTTACATTTTCCATCAGTTTTATAGGTATGGGGAAGGAAGAAAATTGTCATCTTTCCTCTTCAACAATGGAATGGGAATGGAATGGAATGCTTTATTTGGCCGAGTGTGATTAGACACAAAAGGAATTTTTCTCCAGTGCAGATTTACTTATCTTCATTTCTTAAACCCAATTCTATATTCAAGTAACACAATTTCACTTAATAAATTCTCAGTTGTGGGAAATTAGTATCTACCAGTAGTGATTGCAGTGTTCTTGTTCAAGAAATGGAAATGCCTGTTTTAAATTATAGAAAAGAGAATATGTCAGAATACAAGAAACTGGAAAACCAGTTGTATTATATCATATAATGGTTAGCTAAAAGTTATTGTTGAATAATCCTATTTTTAGAGAAAATGTGAAAGGTAAATAAGTAACTTTGACGAGTGAAGTTTATTTCAACAGGATTTTGCTGTGTAACCTTGTCAAGATAAAGCTGGATTGTTATGAGCTAGAGCCAAATAAAAGTCAATCTGCAGAAGATTACCTCAAGACATTTATGGAGACAGAGGTGAAGCCTCTTTGGCCAAAAGGTTGGATGCAAGTTAGGTATGATACTATTTAAGACAAATATTCTTATTCATATTTTATGATATATGATGAATTAAGTTTTATCAGAATTCAAATATATGCTATTTTTCGGATCCTGATCATAATACATTTTCTGAAATAGTGTATATGAAATCATTATTTAGTGCTAGAATTTCCAAATTAGTGCCTTAGGCCTTAGAGTAATATCTTGATACCTGTGATGTTCCCATTTATTCTCTTTTCTTTTTAATATGGTAATGTTACATTGCTGGTAAAGTGTAAAGATAATAGCAATAGCAATATAGCAGTAGACTTATATACCGCTTCATAGGGCTTTCAGCCCTCTCTAAGCGGTTTACAGAGAGTCAGCATATTGCCCCCAACAATCTGGGTCCTCATTTTACCCACCTCGGAAGGATGGAAGGCTGAGTCAACCCTGAGCCGGTGAGATTTGAACCGCTGAACTGCTGATCTAGCAGTAGCCTGCAGTGCTGCATTTAACCACTGCGCCACCTCGGCTCTTATCTATATCTTATAATGCAGCCATCAGCAAATGGAACTTGCTAATTGCATCCCATGGTGCTTAAAACTACAAAATAAACATAAGGCATTGTTTTCTGGAAAATCTTAACAGTGTAGATGGCCACTAAATACAAAACAAACATTTTTTATATTGCAAGGGAGCGTTTTTGGGGCGAAATCCAAGGAATATCGTTGATTAGTTTGATATCATGTAATTGTAGTAACACATAACCCTGATTTGTGGTAGGCCTACATATTTTTAAGACATTAAGTCAAATAACCTTGCTATTGCGGCAAAATGTGGCACTGAGTTGAATCTGACTTACCCATCGAATGCAAATAAATCTGTATTTATACAACTATTCACAATGTAGGACTCCAATTAGTCTTCAGGGGCACTCCCTTGTAAAGCTTATTGCATTAATTCTGTCTGGAGATAATAAAGACAAAGATGACTGTTGTCAGAGTTTCATACTCCAAAAATGTATCACAACTGGTCTTGGTAAAGGCATTCAGAGTTACATCTTCATCTATGGATCCAAGTATAACCACGAATTGAAAAGAAACCACATAGTTGTAGCCCGGGGCCTCCCCAGCTATGACTGCTGGACAGTCACTCTGCTCTAATGCTGTCAACATCAACATTGGCAATGAGACGAACCCCTGTAATAAAGTGCCTCTAACAGCCATAGGTGGTCTGAGACACTAGCATGATCATTGTCAACCAGCTAAGATCTAAGAGAATAAGAACAGCTAGTACACTCTCACTGTCCAACACACAAGAGTAACCTATTGTTGTTTCTGTTCCATACCTGGATTTAAATCTTATCTGAAAATGACCAGCTAATTAATTTCACCCATGGTTCTTTGCCCTGGATTCCCATAATCATCAACTTCACGATGTTCCATAAAAATGGGAGGTTGGAGATTAGGCTGAAGCCATCTAATATGGGGGAGTTGGAGACATTGTTTTTCACCACAAGCATTCCAGACATCTTTTCTATCATTTCATAGGATCTCTGATCAGGGACAGATTGTTAGAGTGCATTCTTTTCCTACCTTAGAAATCTCTGTGTTCTCTGTTTCCTTATTAATTTTATGGAAGCTACTATATTGCTGGGAAATTAAGAATTAAGATTATTGGTGTTTATCATTCTAAACGTTAATAATGGTTTAAACTTATCCATTTATTTGTTTAATTCATAGCAGCTTGTTTTTGGTAAGGTAAGAAATTTGGTATAGACAAGAAGTTTAATTTTTTTTTTCCTGATCTGCAGTATGGTGAACTATGCACAGTTGCTTTGAAATACAAAACGACATTCTACCTAACTCCTAATCAGCCAGAGTAATGAAGAATTTATGGTAGTCTCAGAATCGGATAAATTTTTATTTTAAAAATCTTTATCTATTGTGGAAATCAATCAGTGGAAAAACAACTATTATATCAGTGTGGAACATGATAAGTTGTATTAAAAATAGACCTAAAGAACTAAATTTAGATTTTGGGGTGGAAAACTGCTATTAAAATGACAACAAAGTTAAAAACTTCTGTCTTTGGTCATACTATTCTGTTTTTAGTATATACTATTGCCCAAATGTAGCAAGGTCTAAAGTATTTGTGTCTGAATGGCTTTTTATGGGCTAACAACGCTGCTCATTTGGAAGATTAAAAACCAAAAAGCTTCCTTCTCCAGAAACCATGTGGCCTGATAAGGTTAGGATAGTTCATACATTGCCCGAGAACAGGAACAGGCTTTTTTTTTTAATGGGCAAAAGAATAGCTGTTCTTTTATACCTCCTTTTCTAGAAATGGCAGAAAAAAGCTGAATAATTTGGTTTAAATGTTGCTATGAAAATGGAGAATTTAACATGAGCATGCTTGATAATAATCCCTGTCTTTACTGTCACTTACACTGTATTGGCTTGTTGTACCAAGGAGGCCCATGTGCATAACAGTATTAAATGTTGATTTCCTTGTTAGCCAGAATCTTACATGGGAGCTAAAATAATATCTCTTCTGCAGACGTTTGTATTGAACCTAAATGCCTGCAGGAAAGCCAATGTCACTAGAGCAACATTAACAGAATCATTTGTTTCAGTAATGCCTGAACAAGCTTCAGCTTTTTAAAAAAATGAATTCTAAAGATTATAGCACAAGGTTGAAAGTGGTTGTTAAAAGGTAGAGAGCAATGCTGATACAGGAACAACTGGGAACTTTCAGAATTTGTTTTAAAAAACATATGTAATTTGAAGCAACTTTAATTTTACTCAACTATTTTAATGTTCAATATTATTTAAAATTACAAGTTTTGCAGGAACTACCCTTTTATTTCCCTTCAGTGTATGGAAAGAGTCAGTCTGTGCAAGAAGAGCAGGTTGATATTCATGTTCATGATGTGTGTGATAAGGACTGGCATGTTAGGATACAAAAATATTAAGTGCAATGGATTCAGTACCCCAAATAATTATTTTGATTAGTTTTTTTATTTACAATGAAGATGGTCTAGTACCAGCATACTAGCAATGTGAATGTGTTCAGAATGAGCACATTTAAAATGACTTAAATTAAAAATGTCATTTTGATGTAACATTATTACAAATTATGATCAATTTATGAAATTTCATAGCTTCTATTTGCTTCATGTCTTGACTACTTCAGGAAAGTCAACCCAAATACATGCATTTCAGTGTATTAATTATTAATCTTACTGCCTTGTTTCAATTGTTTGTAGCTTGATTGGGCCAATTGTGGCTTTATACACATGTAATCTTAACAACCCTTTTGAGGATTAAAAATTACAAATACTGAATTTAAAAAATTGATTAATCAGTTGTATAATTGTTGGCCAAAATTTTTGTTCAAGAGTGATTAGGTAACAATAACACAATCTTTAAACAACTATTAATATATATTTAGTGTGGACTTACCTATTTGGCTCTTTATGAAGAGTGAAACCTGTTTGCAGCCTGAAAGAGATTAGACTGAAAAGATAAATACAAGTCACACAACTTTAGTCAAGGTAAGAAAATATAAGAAGCTTGGAGGTGGGTGGATAAGAATGAGCAGCTTACATATGAAAGTGTTCTAAGGTATGGGATTTTTCTTTATAGTGAATTTACAAAAGTATGTTACAGTAGCTATTATTAGGATAATAGAAACATAGTTCAACATGGCCATTTGGATCAGTGGGTTATTGCTCCACTATACAAGCCCCCCTCTGCCCATAGATGCTCATATCCTGCTTAAAGCAGAGATCCAAATAAAGTATTCTTGATAAATGATTTTATAACTTCTATCTGAATATGTCCAGCAGCTTAGAGGTACTATCTCTTTTTAATTCTTAATTTTACAACTTCTACATTAAAATCCTTTCACAATCACTTTTTTAAACATTTAGTAGTAATTTATCTTTCTATAACTTAAAGCTGTTAAATATTTTGTAATTTAGACTAAGTCTTGGTATCTTTTTGATATTATCTCTGCTCAGTCATATCAAAACATACATTGGTGTGTGTGTGTATGTGTGTGTGTGTTTCTTCAATAAACTAGAATGGGGATCATCAGGTCCTGTAAATGTCAGCTTGTTTGAAATAAAGAGGTATTTCCCCACCCCCAGCTATGTAGATGTTTATCTCAAGCATCAATTTTACCCCTCCCTCCCCTTCAGAGTTGTCTGATAGAGCACATGACTTCATGTTGGGGAGAACTGAGATGAAAATATGCTGCCTTTGATTTATTATCTGTTATTATTTTTGCCACTGATTGATTGATTATATGTCATCAAGTGTTTTCAACTCCTAGCAATCACATATATTTTCTTCTCTTGTTCCTTCAAGTCTCCCAGTGATACATTCATCACCACCATAACTGAGTCCATCAATCATGCTATTTCTCTTCTCTTTCCTTCACGTTTCCAGCGAGCTGGATCTTCCTATTAGGTGTCCAAAGTACAGGTAGTCCTTGATTAATAACAGTCACTTAGCAACCATTCAAACTTACGATGGACTTCCTCAGAGCTACTTAACCAGTTTTCAAAGTTCCATTGCCGCAATCTTTCCCATAATCATATGATTCCATTTTGGGCTCTTGCCAATCAGTTTGCATTTATAATTGTTTGCAGTGTCCCATGGTCACATGACACTTATTTTTGGCATTTTTCCTAGTTTGTGGTTCCCACTTTCCAGCAAAGAAGTCCAATGGAGAAAACTGACTTGTTTAACAACTACAGCACTCACTATAAGGCAGCAGCAAAAAAGGTCATAAAATCAGGTGGTCAGACCACTTAATGGCCACCATTGATTTTATCTTTTTGTGCTGCCCTGCTCCCCATGCACACATGAATGTACAGCAAGAGTTCTACACCACCCTTAAACAGGTCCTCGGAAAGCACTCCTGTTGCGCAGGTCTGGATTCTAAACTCAGAGAAGAGTCACTGGGTAACCCAGTCCAATGGGCACACACAAAAGTTCAGGAAAGCAATCCACGACTCAAACAAGTCAGGACACACGGCACAAGCACAAGGCATGGAACTGGGCGTGTTGCTCTAGAACACAAGTCCTTAGGGTGAGATTAAGTAGGCAACACTGGTACAGCCCTTCATGAGAGGTAAGGTTGCCTGCTCACAAGTAATCTAAATGACTGCCATTGTGTCTGCCTCCTCTCTTCTCTACCTGTCCTTAGATCAGGAGGGGGTGTGGCGTCTACCTCCTTCTCATTGCTAATGGGCAGCAACTGTTCCTGGTCCTTGTCTGGAGCTTTCTGGCCAACTTGCTGCAGCTGTGGCTTGCCTCACTTAGCCTCAGCCTGTCACTCATCTGATCAACCCAGCTGAGACAGCTCTGCTGGGCTAGCACTCTCGGACCAACATTTGGTTCTGTGATTTCCTCTGCTGATTCACTCACCCTTCTTGTCTGAACTTGCATTCAGCGAGGCAACCAGCACAGATCCATGACACTGTATGATTTATGACTATAATTCCAGGCTCAATTGCACTCATAAATTGAGGACTACCTGTAGGATACCCTGGTCAGTTGTGCCTTGTGTGAGAACAATGGGTTGATTCATTCACTGATCCATTGGTTTATTTTCTTGACTGTCCACAATATTCTCAAGAGTTGTCTCCAACACCAAAGTTCAAAGGCACCATTACTCTTCATATCCTGCTTCTTTAAAGTCTAACTTTCACTTCCATAAAGCATCATAGGGAATACCATGGCTTGCATGATTTTGATCTTTGTAGGTATAGACCATGGGTGTCAAACTCACCCCGTCATGTTGCTATCACATGAAATATCACAATGTTTTTCCCTTTGTGAAGCTGGGTTGGGCATGGCCTGCAAGTGACGCATTCAGCTTGCAGGCCACCAGTTTGCCATCCCTGGTATAGACATATTATGGAATTTCAATATATTTTTCAAGGCCTTCATGGCTGGTTGCTCTTCTGCTGGTGCTAGCCTGCAGTGTATTTTTGACTGCTTCTTCTTTTACCATTGATTGATCCTAGTAGGCAAACTCTCCATCATGTTATCTTCAATTTTAAGGTGACTCTTGACATGGGATATGGGTGGGATGTAGGCTTTTCAGGCAGTATGTTGATTGTGCAATATTGTACTTGGGGCAGGGGAAAGTATTTTCTTTCTTTTACTTAAAAACCCACAAAAACTGTATTTTTTATTATATGAGAAGTTCCATATGTAGAAAGGATTGGAGGAAGAAGGGGAAGAGCATTTTTTTGAATAGATTTTATTTTATTTGGAAAATTAAGATAAAATGCAACTTCAGAAAAGGATTTTTTTTTTTACAAAAACAAAACATAGACAAAACATTAGAAGAGAAAAAAGTGCATCAAAAAAGACAAAAACACTCATATTATCCCCCTAATTGAATACTAATAAATATATTAGAATAATATTAATTCTCCCACTTGTGAAGCAGGCCCAATACCTGTATTTGCAGCCAGTTTGACCTGTCATCTAGCTACTATATAAAGAAGCAAAGTAGTTAACAGATGGACCAACAGCAAAGTTAACTTCAAAGCTCTCTGTTAGCAATCTGTTATTGTATTTAATTCGTAGATAGCCTAAAGTCACTATAGTCTCTAATCTGTCCAGAATCAAATACCCTCATTTGTCCTCATTTGTTTTAATAATAAAACTACTCCTTAAGATTTTGGTTGAAAACGTCCCACCAATTGTGTCTTATTCCCCCAAATCATCTGTTGTTGATCCATTACCAAAAATGGCCAGTCCAAATCATATTCCAGTTAGATTTAGTAAGTTGATTTCCCAATCACCATCAATCTTTTTAAGAAAATCCTGTTCATCACTCATTAATTTTGTTAATCCCAAATCTGTAAAATCCATATCCTCTTCAACCTTCTCCAGCAAACCTGCAGTTTCCAAACCAAGTTTCTTCTCATTTAAAACTTCCAACAGCAATTTAGTTTCCAATCCATCCAGTTGTGAGCTTGGTTTGGCTACAGTTGCTTGTGTTTGGATATCCTCTTTAGGCTAATTTTAGACTTAAAATTCTATTATTTTGGTACATTATTTGTATTTTAATACAGTCCTATAACTGGGCATCCACAACCAGACATTTTCTTAGACTTTCCAAGACAGGGGAGTTGGCATATTGTAACAAAGTATCCACAAAGAACACTGAGATAATATTTCTCACAATAAAGAAGGATGGGTGGGGAAAGAAAATTTCCATGAAGCATTAAAAAATTAAGACCAGAACTTTTTAAAAGTTAAGAAAGTGTGAAATCACTGCAGTGAAAATCTGATACAAAAACAGATCACTTTCACTATCCAGAAAATCTCCATCTTCTTTGATATGGAGAAAGAGAAAGTAATTCAGACAGCAGAGTGAAACATGAAAAAAAATATTGAAGAATTCACATTTAATCCAGCAAGTAGTTAAATGAATCAGTCTTCAACCAGTCAATTAACTTTTAAAGGAAAAATCAAGCTAGAAAAGAAAATTCAAATCATGCAGGTTAAACCCAGGTGTGCTTAAAAAACAGATCAATTGAGAGGAAAGAGAGAGACCCAACTCTCTCACCACTCCTCAAGATTCCTTTTCCCAGGAAGGTCTACAGTCATTCAAGATTCATCTTGGGCCTTTCCTAGATGTTCCCATTCAGATCCAGAGAGGATTGACAAAGAACCCGTTGTGGCAGCAAAATCAGCTGTTCGTTGGCAGGAGAAACAAATCCCCCTGGCACTCAGCAAGCCGTCTTGCGGGAAGTGGGAAGAGCATATTTTCTACAAATGGTGTTAAACTTTTGAGAGAAAAGAAAAATTTACCTTATTCCCAGTGGATATCTGGTTTGTGAGTTTGTATCCAATCTTTGCCCATTGCTATCAGGATATAAAAAAGCTGTGGTATATAGTAGCAAGAATTCTGCATAATTCTGTGGGATTGTGTGTTGCAAAATGAGACCAGCCCAAAGAGGTTTATTGTCAGTCGTTTCCATTAGCATTGACCTTTCTAGCAACTGTTTAGGTAAGTCAAAATGCTGCACTATAGCTTTATCCATTAAATTAATAATTGCACCTAGTCAAAAGAGCTGAAAGTTGTATTTCTGGAGCTTTGTGGGTATGAAAATTAACAGGGATAATAAAATTCACTTGCCTGCTGTTGGTCTTCAGAACTATTCTTAATTGTTGTGGGGCCCAGTCAAAAGTTTAGAAGGTAGCTTGCAAAGTTTTCCAAAGATGTGACTCTGGAGTAACTCAGATATTTACTTGTGAGGTGACACACATTTCCACAAGTATGACTTTTTATAGTCAACTCAGAGTATGGAACTTTTAGCAGTACCAAGCATAGCTAGTTGTATTAGAGCTCCCTAATAAAAAATACAAAGCAAGCACTCACTTTCTTTGAATCTCTGCTGCAGAGATAGATCTCCTCATTGTTCCTATTTATACAGGTGGCACAGTTGGAGTTTGAGGAGACAACAGGGTGGCGGTGGAGGGATAGAGATTATGAAAGTCTGTAAAAATGTCTCCATTGTACTCCTTATGCTTCAATTCCTTCTGCTCTCTGCCAATCAGCATGTAATATTGAAACTGCTCTTCTAAATTTTCTGAAGTGCCCTGTCTTACTAATTCATTCATCAGTTTATCAGAAAGTCATTCCCAAAACTGGTTAATGAAGGCAAAATAATTCCAGTATACATCTCTGACATACAACTAAAAATCAACTACCTACTCATGAACGTGATTATTTCCTTGCTTCAGCTTGTACTTCTCTCAATTTGTGATGTCTCTTCTGGCCGCAATATCAAAAGCAGCTCTAAATCTTTGCATGAAATTCTGGTAGTTATCTAAGACTGCATCATTGCTCTCAATGAGCGGAATTGCCCATCAGGCTGCTCCTTCCTTC
This sequence comes from Thamnophis elegans, assembly GCF_009769535.1. NCBI lineage: Eukaryota > Metazoa > Chordata > Lepidosauria > Squamata > Natricidae > Thamnophis > Thamnophis elegans. The sequence continues at coordinate 33,743,794 of NC_045547.1, read as the reverse complement.
AACAGGCTGAGAACGAAGGCTACTTTACTCCGATCAGTTGGAAATTCTACTGGTCTCTTCACCATGAATAATTCACATTGAATAGTGAAAGTCAGGAATTGATCCTGTGCCCCACTGAACTTCTCCAGCAGACTTCCAGGAGATCAAAGTAACAGTGGCTGTGGGGCAACTTGTGGGGCCACTCCCAGCTGAGGTAAGCTTTGTCCCAGATGCTGTGCTCGCTGTATCATGGCACTGTGCAAGTTCGTTATTTCTATATATAGCTGGTGTTGATGCTGCAATAATGCCTCGGCCACTTGTTCTGCAGACAAGTTGCTTCAAGGATCTGTTGTCATATTCCAGGTCTTGAAGGCAAGTTCTGATGCCTCTGCTGAAAGAGAAGATTTTTGTCAGTGCTTTAAGGTAGTCAAAACAAAAAAGAGGAGCAGCATTGGTTTCAGGAATGCTATATTGTGCCAGGGTACAATGACAATCCTGAAAGCAAATAAATGTTACACCAAATAAAATCAAAGTGGGATTATTTTGAATTTCTTTCTCATGCTTTCTTTTGCAAGACTGAATAGTCTTTTCTAAACCCTCTCCCTCTCTTAATAGTTGTTGATCCCTTCCCCTTTCTCAGGGCCATTTACATTCCATCGCATTGTTGTGCCATACAATATCTATAAAAATAATTCTCAATTTGTTTTTGCAAATAATTTACTTTTTCAGCCAACAGTGCAGCATTATCTGCATATAGATGTATACATTTCTATTAACAAACAATCTGTTATTTTCACTAGCTTATTATCAAAGCATTCAGTATACATTTATTCATACATTCATTTCATAGTGGATGGCTGGATGCCACAATTTTATGCCACAGTTTCATGCCAGACTTTGTCAATGCTAAATCTGTATGGCTGAGCCTGCAAATGTGGTTTACATCACAGAGATCTGATTTACATGGAGATGTAACCATGTTTGAGATTTTCCCGCAGGTTTCTAGTGCTCCAGTAATGATACAGCAATTGGGGAGGAAGTAGAGTAGTAATTGTTTTTAAACGTTGGCAGTGACCAGAAGCACTTCCTCAGAGCTGGCCAGGTGAATATAGGATACATTGGGCTTTAGGGAAAGGATAAGTGCCTTTTCTGTACCATCTGCTTCAGTGACCTGCAATATGTCTACCCAAGCTTCTGAATCTTTTGGGCAGTTTGATGGTAAAATTCCCTAGACTGAAATCTCTATTTTCTACAGAAGAATCCTCTGTAGAGAATTCATCTATGTAGGGACCACAGATTTATTCCAGAAGATTTTGGGTTCAGTTTGCAAATAGATGGCCACAAATTAAACCCGGTGTTTACCTCAGAACTGATAGAATATAATCTGACTATGGAGATCATTGTCTTTACTTATCATTTTCATACCGTTTTCTATCTAAGAAATGCATTATCCACTCAATTGATCTCTACATGGTTGGTAAATCTGTTAAAATATATTAGACCAAATATTAATGAATTCTCAGACTTTTCTGAGGGTGCCTGGATAATTTCCAAGCAACCTTGCAATCACCTCTGCCAATCTCGGGAATATGGAGCCAATGTGAGTGTTGGAAGAGATTGTCCTTAAGCAGCCTCTCCTTCCTCACAAAGAGTTACTTGATTTATGGGGAGCTACAAGAGGTGAAAACACATGTAGAGCAACAATTAAAACAATGAAGAAAATATGTGATTGACGATAGTTGATACCTGTATTGAGGAATATATCATTAAGAGTGATGAACTGGAGTTATTTCTTTACTCATAATTGTGATTGCAGTGGCTGTGCCCAAGATTACCCTTTTCCTTTTAGGGAGAATTGGAGGGAGGTCTTTTTGAAGGCTATCGTGATTTGTTTACAATGGTTTTGCATGTAAAATTGTTTGCATTCACTAGGAACAGGATTCCACTTGGATATTTTGAGAGTTATCTTACTCCTGTATCTAGGTTTCTTTGACCTGATTGCTCTTCTTTTCTTAGGCAAGTGTTTGGTGAAGGAGGTGAGGCATCAGTTACAGACAGTCCTAGAAAAACAGATTTTTTCCACACAGTTTACTTTCAGGCTTCAGGCATGTATACGGTTTGGAAATGGTGCTGGTCACTCCAGTGGATTACCTCTGTTGAGACATGGATGGAGAGAGTATGTTAAACTTCTCAATAGCCATAACCAAATACCACTGGGTATGGTATATTTCTAACTGCCTATAAAATTAGTGCTTGTTGAGGATCTTTTTCTTCCACAGAGCATGGTGTGAGGGCTGCCAAATTAGTTAGTTCTCAGAATGTGGTGTTTTTATTTGTATTCTGTTGGATTTTAACAGCCGTGAGTCTATGAACTAGATGCTATTGGTGCAAACAAAAACTAGTATATTAATACCTCTCACTGAAATTCTGGTACGACTTAGGCATCCCTGATCCAATTCTTTCTACTCTTGGTTTTGGATATTTTTCACCTTGTATATGCTACTTGTTTAAAATCTCTGCACATATTTTCAATAATATCCAAGGATAAGACTCTCAAAGCCATTTCAATACCTCCCCTCTTCTTTTATTTTCTTCATTGTTAAGTTGTCTTACAGATCATTGTCTTGCTGAAATATCTAGTCTCTTTCCAGCTTCAGTTTCCTCACTGAATGTGGGAATTTGTAAGTAAGTGTATATAAAGTGTGTAATTTCAGATTTGCAACAAGTTGTATTTAATTTTGTACCATATAGAATGAAATATACAATTTGTCAGGAGACCTAATAGTTTATGTACAAGATGTGATAGAACTGAAATACAATAATATCAAGTTTCAAAGTGAGACTACTCAAACTGCCTTCATTTACAAATCCTTTGCTAATGAATAGCTAACAATCAAGCACTAAAACTGAGAGCCAAATGTGCAAGTACATGCATCCTTCAGAAATATATACAAAAGAGCGGGGTCTTGCCTGGGAGCCAGACAGCTATAAAGTTCAGAATAAAAACTTAACATGAGTTTAGAAACACCTAATCTACAACAGTCCCAAGAGTCAAATGCCAGGGTGGTTACCGAGCCAGTTCAGGACAAGGACCTGAGATTCAGGAGACAGATCTGGATCAAAGGACATAGAAAATCTGATCTAAGTTTGGTGAGTTCCCAGCAAAGAGGCCAACCTGGTGATTGTTCTTCATTGACTCAGATGCAAGTGTAGCTCATTTATAGGCATTTGTGACTTTGCTTCTAAAGGAGCTGCGCTGTTCAGCTTTCCAAAGCATCCAATAAGCTCTACTCCTGCATATTATCTGCCAAGATTAGTCTCAATTGATTGTTTGGGAACTCCTGAGGCTGACAATGTGTTGAATCAGGCTACTCGTTGTATAAAACTGGAGTAATAATGGCACTGGTCCATTTTGTTTCTCCATTGATCTTTAGATCAATAGGGGCTTCAACAGGATGTGGGTTCTGGAAAATCCAGACCATTTAGGAATACATCCAATTTGATAAGGCTTGAAGGGCAGACCAACTTGATGTCCCACACACTGATAAGGGGGAATGATGCCATGAAATGCAATTTCTGGCCTGATGGCCTGAATATGATAGCAGAGAATTGTGACTCCCCAAATAACCCTCTTGGTCCAGAACGGAAAATAAACTGAGGATATGCCCTATTAACTAAATGACAATTTGGGATAAAGTAGTGGCCATGAAATTCTGAGCTGATCATATTAGAAGAAGCTTGCTATGAATATTCTTTGAGCCCTTCAGATGTACTGAAAAAATGATAATTCTCAATTGTATGGTTTGGAATAAGAGCATAATAGCTTTGGCTGCACATTCTGGTTATATGTGTGATGTCAAGAAAAAACACAAAAGCAGTATGTCAAGGAGCAGAGTTAAATCATAGTATTTATAGTAGAATCTTCAACGTTATTTCTTATGCCCAAGGCTTGATTTATTAAACAACATGCCTAACATTTCAAAAAATAATATTTGTGATTATCCATTGCATACTTCTGATAATGAGAGAAAACTGTATTATGGATCAGAATTAGAAGAAACTATAGAAAATAGAATTTTGAAGGATATATTTAACCACCAAGAATGAAGTATTAGTCACTTCTCCATCCTAAAATTGGTGTCATTAGGCCTTCTATCAGTATTTATGTTCTTTAAAGCTAGTTGCTATTTGTGATTCAGTACTTTTTTAAAGAAAAAACTAAATAATTCTCATATATGGTGTCTTATATCATTTTACAGTAATCCAAACAAGAGTCAATGTGTCGTCGCAGTCCATTAATATATTCACATCTGCCCTTCTATTGCAGTTTAGGATTTGAATCCCTTTACAAACCGTGGTTAAATATTACTGTTTTGCCATACCTACTTTTGGGGAGATTCCATAATACTTAAATTTATAGTAATTAAACCAATGACATTAATTAATGATATTCTAGGCCAATGCTTTTCAAATGAATGGTTCAAGTGAGTAACATGCAAATAATTGTAATACATAAAATAATAAATGCTCTTGTGGTATATTTACTATTTTTGCTGTATAGACAGACTTTGTGAAATGTTCTTCTGCTTCTCAAACAACAAGTGTAGATATATTTTTCACTGATTAATATTTTTCAAAGATTGATCTTGATTGAACAGTTACAATGCTGGTCTTCATAGCAATGCTGAAGTGACAAGCATGATTTCTTGAGTCACTTAGAAATTTGCAAAATTAAAAATACCTGGTTGGGCAAGTTTTATTGCATTATTCAACATAAAAGCTTGAGCTGTTTGATGTTTGACTCACTGTAGCTGAACAGTCAAAGTCCTTTGTGAGGAGATGGGTGCTAATGTTTGCTACTCAAAATTTTCAAACTGAGAAGAGGAAATTTTGGTTGAGAGGATTTTAAACTTACAGGATTGTTCAATAATAATTGAACTCTTAAAATAATATGCAAGGCAAGCATATTTGGGCTCTTAAATGTTGAATTGTGGTGTGTGTCCACTTGATCCACTGTGAAACCAGATTAAAGATTTCAAAAATAGTAGCCTTGTGGAAGAAGATCCGCCAATTTTAAATCAGATTTATAGTTATTGAGCCCACATTTGATATAATCACTGTTTTGCAGATATAAAAAGATTTCACTGTTTGTGATTTTATTATGTTGCCGTTTAGTTTTTTTTATTGTTGTGATTGGATTTTATGTAATTGAATCTTTGGGATGACATACAGATGTAAAATTAATAAAGACAAATTTAATATTTTTATATTGTAGCCTGTTTTATATCATCTGACTTAATTATTGTTTGTCATCTGTAGATGATCCTTCATTAAGATATTTATAAGTGATAGTTTTATAATTTGCTTGCTGCAGCCACTTGCTGTAACCTATATTGCAGAGAGCTATCAAATTGTAATTTTTGAGTATATTTGTCTTCAGCCACCTTCTTGTGCCAAGCAGGTGTACACATAAATGAGTTCATAAAATGATTTGTGAGAAATAATTGATAAATTTGATAAATTACAATTATTTCTTCTCCATATGTCTCTCTACAGGATGCTCTTTAAAGAAAGCCGAAGTGTTCATCATCATCTCACATCTGCTCCGTGAGTATAATATCAATATGTTTGTGTGTGTGTGTGTGTGTGTGCACGCGTGCACGTACACTTTTTCCTGTTTATCTGCAATTCTGTAATCATGATTGTCTTAATAATTTATGTTTATTACAGTGGTTATTATTGTTCAGGTTGTTATTCCATTGGTAATAGAAATTCAACATTCTAATGTATTAGACTTATTCTTGACATTTCTAAAATATGAATTTTGCAAACAGGTAGTATTACAATACATTTCCTTAAACATGAAATTATGCTTTAATATGAAAATAACTTCTAGAGCAAGTAGTTATCTAATCATTTAATATTAAACATATAACATTGCTATTCAGTTGTAAGAAAGTAATACTGATTTTTTTACGTTTTAAAAATCATAAAAGACCCACTTGTCAGAAGATTTCCACACATCGCAAGATACTGTATTTCAATCAATTGCTTCTAGATAATTACGCATATTCTTACACACAATTATATTTGTGGAGGGTCCTGCTGCTGTAGAGTTGTTATATATGAAAAGCAGACATATAAAGTTCCTCTCTAGTGGTTTGCTTTCCTTCATGCTGTATTTACTCAAAGTCCAGCAAGATAAAAAGACTTAGTTTACCTATTTGAATATTCTCAATAATATCATTGATAATATGGAATAATTTTTTAGGGAAAGGCCATTAATCTCCAGGGCATATACTGTTTCCTCTGAAGATTGTCTGTCTTATTTTCAGAAGCATTTCCAATTATTTTGAAAATAATTCTGGGTATAATCTGGTATAATGCTTGTGGTTCAAAGTGTCACCAATTCTGCAAGAATCACCTGGTAAAAATCCTGAATTTAAATAAGCTGTTTCACATGCTGTTTCAGTGTGCATATTCTAGATTTAATTAGCTTTTTATCTAGTAATAAAATTATACAGTAAATTTTCAATTAGACCTAGTGCTGGAATAAAAATAATTATCTTTGTGCTATCCTCTTTAGGCAAAGAAAAAGGTGATTCTGGCACCTAAACCCAAAGGAAAGGTAAGTAATTAATTACTTATAAATGAAGAAATAATACTATGAGATATACTAAATAAAGCAGCATTTCAATGAAGTATTTTATTGTAGCTGCTTTGCTTGATTGCTGTGGGCCACCCAGAATCAGTGATAGTTGAGTAGTATACAAGAATAATAAATTATTATAATGTTTGGGTAGGATTTGGCATTTTTGTTCACCTGTTGAGGTCCTTTCCAAGGACCTAGAATAGCTGTACAGTAATCAACTCTACCAGAGTATTTATATCATTGTGATTTTCTATATGCTGACAAGTGCATGGTGGCTTTATTTTATTTTAGAAGCTAGAAAATAAGTTGTTATCTGTTCACAAAATATAAAATCACAGCTTCCAGTTCTTTTGCTGGTGTTGGCCTTCATATGCATCAAGTTCTTCCCAAGGACCAATAATAATAAATTATGTTGAAGTAATCTAAACTTAGATTCACAGTCTAAGGCTATGAAAACTTAATAATTCAAGTCCTAACCAAGGACCTAAAAATTATTAAGGTAGCATCTAAGAATATAGGCAGTTCCAATAAAAGTGATTTTATTTGTAAAACTAGAATATTGAGATTAATAAATGCTATATTTCCAGATATTGAGAAAACCTGTAAAGAAACCTCCTGCGCCCTCTCAGCGAAAATGGAGCTCAGAGGGGAGGCGCGCGGCCCTCCCAGACTCCGTTTTTGCTGGCAGAGGCATTGTGGGCTGGTCCTCTGCTGTGTCCATGCCAGCCCCGCACGCCAGATCAATTCCGTGAGCCTTGAGTTTGACACCCCTGATCTAAAGTAAACAAATAAGGACATGAATTTAAAAATCAAAGAAACATATAGTAGATTCTAAGCCATTTCGTCACTACCAATTTTTCCTCTGGTGCAGGCATTTCTATTTTAATTACGTTATTTTTTGCAAAACTCTTCTTAGTTGATGGAAAAGCATTTTAGGGAATGAATTGTGGGATGGATTAAGATTGAATAGATGCTTTGGAATTGGGATGAATAATCTATAGCCCTCCAGATGTTGCTGAACTATAATTGAGCCAGGGTGGCACAGTGGTTAGAGTGCAGTCCTACAGGCTACTTTTGCTGACTGCCAGCTGACTGCAATTTGGCAGTTCAAATCTCACCAGGTTCAAAGTTGACTCAGCCTTCCATTCTTCTGAAGTGGATAAAATGAGAACCCAAATTATGGGGGCACTATGCTAACTCTAAACCATGTAGAGCGGGCTCTAAAGCATTGCAAAGTGGTATATAAGTCTAAATGATGTTGCTATTACTGTATGCTTCACCATTGGCCATAGTGGCTGGGGTTGTTGGGTACTACAGTTTAGCAACATGTGGGAAGTCATAGGCTTTTATTTTTTGGTTTACACCTGCACAATTTTAAATTTTAACACACACACAAACACACACACACAAACACACACCAGATTTAGAATATTAGGTATACCTAAAGTAAAATGTCATTTGTTGCACCCCTTGCTATTTTATTTTAATGGATATTTGATGTAAATAACATGAAAACTGTATATGTGTCATATTAAAAATATGAATCTTTATTATCATTGAAATAAAATCAGCTCAGACTGATCAAGTCATATACTTGCTTTAACTTTTTTTTTTAATTTGCTTTTTGCCTGACAAAGATTTTTCTACTTGGAATAACCATATCCAACAGATCTAACCAAGAAACAGATTTTAAAATATATGTTCTGTTTTCTTTCTTCTTCTTCTTCTTCTCTCCATAGAATCCTTTGCTTTATAAATAGCTGTTTCCAATAAAGGAAAATATTAACTCAGGGTTGAAATAAGGAATCTTGGTATTCGTTGAGCTTGGTTGTTTTCTTGCAGATATTTTATTAGGTAACCTCATCAGTGCTAGCAGAATTCAAAAACAAATTCATTTTTCTCACTTTCTTTTTACACTAGGACTCCTAGTCCAAAGAAGGAGCAGAGAGTATGTCCCCCTTTTACTTCAGCTTGTGTTCCTGCTTCAAGTACTAGCACACCTATCAATGCTGTAACCAGCTTTATTCCAGCTCCAGAGACAATTTGCTTAGATGACTCACTGGATGAAGATCTGTCATTTAATCCGCCTTCACTGGATTCTGTTTCTGATGCTCTGGCTGCTATTAATAATGGGGTCAAGAGTTCTTCTGCTATGTCCACTGTAGACACATCTGCTTCAAGACCTCGGGTAGGGCTAAGAGAAGAGAAGTTAGCAAGCATAATGAGCAAATTACCTCTGTCATCCTCAAAAAAAATAGAGGCTGTTCAAACACAACATTCATCAAGTCTTATAGCTGGACACACAGGACCAGTACCAAAGAAATCCAGGATTTGCTTCAGACTGGTATCTCTTCAGGCCTTATTGCTGGATCTTCAATTCAAAATCCCAAGGTTTCCTTGGAACCATTGCCAGCCAAGCTTCTGCAGCAAGGGTTACAGCGATCAAGTCAAATACAAGCTGCTTCTTCCCAGACCCATATTTCTTCCTCCTGCAAAGGGCAAGCTGCAGCTTCTCCTACTCACAAAGGCCAAAGGATACAGTTATGCTTGTAACCTCCTCAGAAGTCCAAAGCTGTGGTCCTCAACAGTACAAGTAGCAAAAGTTCACCAGCAGCCCACTGCCCAACAAAAATATGTGTCTCCTCTGCAAGTTACTATTAGTAAATCTCAAACCAATCCAGTGGTAAAATTAAGTAGCAATCCCAAACTTTCCTGTTCTTCCCCAGTAACCAAGACTCAGCATATAAACCAGTATGTATACCGCCTTCCTTTGTCTAATGCCACCTCTGGGAGTTCCAAATGGTTTCACCCCTTGTGCTCGGACAACATTCCTGCACCTCTACCTCTAGTAATTATTTGGCCAAGGCCATGGTATCACACGTTTCTGCCCAGGGTTTCAAGCCTCCTTTCTCCATGGGTACCCTCTCCTAAACCAGCTGTCTCTCCCAAACCCTCAGCACCCAAGCCTTCTGTAACATCCAAACCTATGCATCCCCTTAAATTGCCCTCGTCTAAATCCCCCTCTACAATCAAGCCCACATCATCGTCTAGTTCTTCCAGCCCAAGTACACTAGTATCCCAGAACAGCCACTCCAACAACAATTCCCTTCATAAACAGTCAGTGGAGTAAGTGTCAACCGACCAATCTTCCACAATTAATTTACTTTCCTCTAACCGAACCTCAGGCTTTCAACCAGCAAAGAATCCTCAAGCCCCTTCTAAATTATCCAGTTCCTCTGCCTCTGCAACTGCTGGCAAAAATAACATAAGTGGAGTTGGATTGAATGTACCTATCAATAGGGGAAGCAGCTTAAATGCAAGTGGGACTAGTAGAACTAATCCCTCTGGAGCAGCAGGAAGTGGAGCACAGGGTGCTACTAAACAGTTATCAACTCCACATAGACCATCTTCTGCCTCAGGGTCTACAGTTATACCAGCCAGTGTACAGGTATGTACTGAATCTGAAACTGAACTTAAGATATAAATATACTGTACATATGAACTATTAAATTGTGAACTGTAGTAATGAATGCAAATGTGTGTACATTTGGAAATAGGTCCACTCAGTGTAGTAGGATTTACTTCAAGAGAAATATTGAATCCTAGATGTCTGTTTTGATGCAGTTACACATTTAAGCTACAGTTTGTTAAACAGGTTACAGTGACCAGATTCATACATAACAGTGGTCCATAATGGTGAGGTTTGTATATAACATTAAGGCAAAAACTTTTTAAAAACCACTAAGGATTACTCATAAATATGAAGCAGGTTGTGTTTACTAATAGGAGTTCCTATAGCTCCTAGAAGATGGAATTTATTAAAATCAACTTTATTTATAGTGTATGATAACTTATACTCTAAGATTTAATACATAAAGACAAAATTAATTTCTAGTATATTCATTTATATCTTAAGACTTTTTTACTGTGACTGTTATAAATTGTGCAGAGTAAATTACTAGAAAAGCAAAAATTTGAATGCAATAATTTAGATGGATGAATACTTTATTTACAGAATAAGCCTAACCCTTTGAAAATTACAGCTGCTTAAGAAAAGTTGTTTGGCTGGTAAACCTATCACTTTTTTTAATGCTTAAACTGAGCTTTTCTTTTCATTTCTTTCCTTCCCTATCTAGTTAACCACTTCTTGCCTCATTCCTATCTAGTTTCCTTAGCTTGTGTTCACTTTCATTCATTTTCTTGGAGCTATTCCTCCACTTCAACCTAACTCTTCTTGATATTTCTCCTTTCCATGTTTCTGGGAGACTTTTAAAGGAATGTATGTGTTCTTCTTTGTGTGTGTAAATAGGATATTTGAGTTTTGAGTAAAAATAAAAACACTCTTGAGTCAAACTTGACTCAGTAAATAAGTACACAAACACATCCATGCAACTTTTTTGGCAATATTATGGAAATGATCTACCACTGCCTTCACAAAATTGTTAGTTGACCAAGCAATCCTAAAGCACTTTTGTTGAATAACAATATTTAGCATACTTGCTTTGAATCAAAATACTTTCTCTTTGCTTATCCAAGATTTGCTAAGTTTTCTCCTACTTCTCACAGTCAATGGGGATATTTATAACTCTCTTCAAGCCCATAGGAGGACAGAAGGCATGTGCTGACCCAAAGAAGTGCTTTGTAATTAGTGTTGGCAGTCACCGAGCACTTAAGTGCTAATCTACTCTAGTCAAGCTTTATACCAGGACAGAGCAATACATGTCAGGTCTTCAGACACTTAACCCTTTCGCAGTTGGCTAACTTGGTAGAAGACTCTCAGGTATGACAGTTAAAGTAGAATATTATAGATAAGAATTAAATGTGTTAGTGTATACAACAATGATTTGTCTTTTACAGTGTGAAGAAATCAAAGCCTTTATATGGTGGGGCATTCTAGAATATAAACACTAGATTTTTCTTCCTGCCTTCTGAGTTTCATGGCTATTTGGACATAGGTGAAATATTTATGTGTAGCTCTCTCTTTTCAGCCCTTACGACATTCCTCTCTATTTCTTCTTCCTATTCTCTCTGAAGTGAAACCCTTTCTTGGTCTTGAATGTATTGTGCCCATCTTCTGTTTCTTCAACACTTGAAGTATATGAGATTTCCAATCCCTCCTTCCATCCTATGAGTTCAGCTAGAAGTAGAATTTGCATTTCTTCCTTAGTTGCAGCTGTCAAGATCCCCCTCTTTTAAATGCTTGCATTTCCCCTCCACCATTCATTCAGCTGAACATCTCAGTTCATCACATGGTAGCTGATTATTCATGTCTTGGTTCTTGAAAAAAGACTCAAAACTTGGGTAAAGTAGCTTTTCCATTGCAGATTAGATTGAATCTATATAGGAATCAAAACACTTTTGCTAAGTTTTCTCCTACATCTCACAGTCAATGGGGATATTTTATAACTCTCTTCAAGCCCATAGGAGGACAGAAGGCATGTGCTGACCCAAAGAAGTGCTTTGTAATTAAGTGTTGGCAGTCACCGAGCACTTAAGTTCTAATCTACTCTTAGCTATGGAATTTCTCACGTGAATTTGGGTACAGTTCTCCCATGCCCCAAAAAGTGGAGAACAAGGGGTTCCCTGAAGATTGTCTATCTAATCCTGCACTTATGAACCCTGTTTTTGCTGAATTTGATCAGTCAAGGAAAGACTTTCTGTTCTGCCCTTAGGAGTCTGAGACTTAGGACTAGCTAGATATCAAGGAAGGGGCACTGACGTTTTCTGGGTGGAGAATGGAGTTTGGAGGGTCATAAGGTAAGAATATTCTAGCTTACATGATAAAATAGTCCAACACTAGAAATTCAAAGGTGCATTTTCTAGCTTAGAAAAGGGATTGCATTTATGAAAGAACCTAAGACCTCTATGCACTTGATCAGTGTAGAGAGCAGGATCCTTTGAGTAAATCAATAAATCTCCTAGATGCAGAATTAAAGCGCCGGTCCCCACAAAAAACTTATGAGAAATGTGGTTCATAATTTTCATGAAGATCAGTGACTCATTAACCAGTCTGAAGGCTACTGTAGAATTCACATTTTTTTCTGTTCTCAAAGTGGTGAGAATAGAACAAAACAGAATAGAACAGAACAGAAGTGCTGGCCCAAGGGGGGGAAAGTCTTTGTGTCTAGTTGTCTTAGCATGCAATTGCCCTATTGCAACGTCCTGAGGGGAGGAGTTCAAACAGTTTATGTCCAAGATGTGAGTGGTCTGTAGATATTTCTCAGCCCTCCTCCTGACCCGCTGATGATACAGATCTCCTGTGGAAGCCAGGCTGGTTGCAATTGTTCTTTCTGTAGTCTTAAGTATCATTTGGAGTCTTTACCTGTCCTGTTTGATTGTTGTACAAACCAAACAGTTATCGAAATACATATAATAGATTCAACAATTCCTCTGTAAAACCTATATCAAAAGCTTCTGGGGCAGTCTGAACTTCCTGGGTTGATCCAAGGAAGTATATTCTTTATTATGCCTTTCTAATGGTGGTTCTAGAGTTAAGTGTCCATTTTACATCCTGGGAGATTATAGAACCCCAAAACATGAAGGACTCTGCTTATATTGTGGTGTCAAATATAGTAAGGCAGGTGTCCCCAACTTCTGGGCTGTGGCCTGCTACCAGGACTAGTTGGGAATCAGGCTGCTGAAGTGGCAGGCAAGCACGCAATGCTTCATTTGCTCATGCATGGGATTTAGGTTGTGGTGTGTGAAACCATTTCTACCCTGCTGTCAAAGCCAGTTACAGAACCAAAAGGTTGGGGACTCCTGTAGTAAGAGGTGGTAGAATAGAAGGGCTACTCCTAAAAGCCATTCTCATCTCCACAGTTTTAAGCTATTCAACTCCAGATTGTTCTAGCTTCACCACAGGGCCAGTTCCCATCTATATGTAGATGTCTCAAATGAGGGGAGTGATTGTTGTATCATCTGCAAATTCAGTACTTTAACAGAGGAATCCCAAGAAATGCAGTCATTGGTATAAAGCAAGAAGAGCAAGATGTAGTGCGGTTCCATCATCTGCAGATCTACTGTATTTATTCAGTAGGCAAATTGCAGAGAGTCTAACAGTGATCCGTGATGACCTTCCCGTGGGTTAGCGCTAATCTCTCAGGTCTTCATAACTACAGATGTTAGAGCAACCAGCCTGTAGTCATTTAACCCCAATCAAGATGAAGGAAGGAAAAACTATTGTGGAGCTTAAAAGGTTTACAATTAATAGTGTCTCTAAGTCCACACCACAAAATTTCTGTAGTACTGTGACAGTCTTACACCAGCAGATATTAACATAGAAGCAGATTCCTCCTTCTTTTTTACCGGATGTCTCTGTAACTCAGTCTGCTCTTTGACTCTAAAACCTTGTGTTTTAACTCCTTTCTTCACATCCTGGACATAAACTGTTTCAACTCCTCTCCTCAGGACAACATTGCATGCCAAAACAACTAGACACAGGGACAGTTTTTCCCCTCATTTCCCTCTGCTGAACACTTACCATATTTTTCAGAGTATAAGAGGACACCTTTTTCCCTCAAAAAAGAGGGTTAAATCTGGGTGTGTCTTATACACTGAATATAGCATTTTGGCCTCCCGAAACCCCACCCCTTTGCAAAAATGGCTGTGCATAGCCTTTAGGAGGCTTCCAGAGTGCTCCTGGGGGATGGGGAGGGCAGAAATGGGAAAACGGGCCATTTTTTGCTCGTTTTTGCCCCCCCCCCCCCAGCACTCTATAAGCCTCCTAAGACTATACATGCTGGGCCATTTGTTGGCTCGTTTGGGGTCCAGCCCCCAGGAGCACTCTACAAGCCTCCTAAAGCTATGCATGCCTTTTGTGTGACCAAAAATGAGCCCGTTTTTTGCAAAAAAATGAATCGTTTTGACGGAGGTCTGCCGAGTGCAAAATCTTTTTTTAAAAATTTGCCTCTTCAAATTTCACTCTGGTACGTCTTAGACTCCGAAAAATATGTAATTCTCACAACACTGTCTTTTGTCGAAGGATATTTACCCATTGTTGTATGGCTGTAGTATTATTATTATCCTTCCCATTACTACTGCCTCTTCTTGGTATTATGATATTACTCTGTTGCTTTTGCCTGTACACAGAGTTTTGCACTGGAGATGAATTCCTTGTGTGTCTAATCATACTTGGCAAATAAACTGTTTTGTTCTGTTCTATTCTCCATAGTCTCACTGAGCCAAGTTTCTGTAAAGGAGAGAATGTCTGAGTTAGAAAAAATTAGGTTCCTATTTAGAGGGAGAAGTTCATCCATTGACAAACCTACATTCATTATTGAATGGTAGATTTGTTAGATGAAGCAATGGAGTAGAATCCTAACCCCTCCTCCTCAGTCTCATACCAGTATGCTTCCTCTCTTTCACTTCCTTTATATTCTCCAGCTACTGAAGAGAACTGTTGCTTCTCTGATCATAATATCCACATAACTTCTTTCTGCATTTGCAGAGACGGGAGAAACCAGAGGAAGAATATTCTTAGAAAGTTGTTGATGTTCAGAAGCTCATTTTTGGTGTATGTAGTCCATAATGAGTTACAGAAATAAAAAGAATGTAAAAAATATTAGCATTTCACCAAGGCTGCCATCAATGGCGCCATGGTTGAGGATCTGAATGAATCCTGAAGATACATTTGACAATGAAGGCAGATTAATATGCATGATATTTTTTTTAATGCAAGTTAGATTGTACACCCTGTCGGTTTAATTTTGGTAAAATATACTTTCTTCAGACATACCAAGGGTTGGGAAATGTGGTAAAAAACGTAGAACTCCTAATTGTTGCTCGGTTCAAGAATCAGTAACTGTGGACTTCGTGTAGAGACCTATTTTTCCTGAAAGAAAAAGTTAGGATTATCGAATTAGCTAAGGCAAAGGGAAAGATTAAGCTACTAGGTGCTTTGGTGGCTGTTCAACCCTTTTAACTTTCTGGATGTCCTGAAGAACCAGATTGGGTCAGCAGGCCTCAGGAAACTGGAGAAATACTGAGATGACTCTCTGTAATTAACATGTGTTTTTTTAAATTCTGTTTTAGTTTTCTGCTTTATATAATTTTAGTTTTTAATGTTAATAATATTATTACCAGTATTTGTAATATGTTTTTGATTTTGTTGTACACTTCCCAGAGTCATTGATTATGAGATGGGTGGTTATGTGAAAAATAAATAAGGTAGCTTTCAACAGTCCTCCTTTGGATAAGCTTTTCCTAGGGCCGTTATAGCGAACCTATAGCACGGATGCAACAGTGGCATGCAGAGCCATTTGTCAGG
The DNA here is from genome assembly GCF_009769535.1 of Thamnophis elegans. Lineage (NCBI taxonomy): Eukaryota > Metazoa > Chordata > Lepidosauria > Squamata > Natricidae > Thamnophis > Thamnophis elegans. The sequence continues at coordinate 33,727,898 of NC_045547.1, read as the reverse complement.
GCACACGAGGCATTGCTCTGTCAGCTGGCCTGCGCGCAACTGCCAGCTGACTTCAGCTTATTTTGAGGCCATTTTTTGCCCTCTGGTGGCTTCTCTGAAGCCTCCAAAGCACGAAAAACCAGCCCACGGGCAAAACGGAAATTCGGAACAGACTTACAGTTTTCTCACAAGGGTGTTTTTCACCCTCTGAGCCTTCAGGGAAGCCTCCTGAAGGCCCCTGAAGGCTCGGAGGGTCGAAAATTGGTCCTATGGGGAACCCGGAACTCACTTCTGGTTTATTCATAGGGCCAGTCTTGCCCTCTGGAGCCTTCAGGGAAGCTGCCTGAAGGCTCCAGAGGTCGAAAATTAGTCCTATGGGGAACCCAGAAGTTTGGGAATGGTGACTTCCAGTTTGTCCGTAGGGCTGATTTTCAACCTCCGAAGCCTTCAGGAGGCTTCCCTGAAGGCTCCAGAGGGCAAAAAACGGCCCTACGAGTAAACCGGAAGTGACTTCCTGTTTGATCACAGGTCCATTTTTTGCACTCCGGAGGTCAAAAATCAGCCCTATGGATAAACCAGAAGTCACCATTCCTGAACCTCCGGGTTCCCTGTAGGTCCTTTTTTGTCCTCCAGAGCCTTCAGGGAAGCTTCTGAGGCTTCCGGAAGGCGTCCGGGGGGGGGCGGGAGGCTGTTTTCACCCTCCCCAGGCTCCTAGAAAGCCTCTGGAGCCTGGGGAAGGTAAAAAAAAACACGGCAAAAGCGGGGGTTGTCGTTGATTGCACATGCATAGCATTATGGGTGTGGCACACCGGCGCATGACCTCCCTGTGCTCCCTCCACATTTGGCACAGCAGCTAAAAAAGGTTTGCCATCACTGTCCTAGGGTAAGAGCCCAAAGGGAGAAGACTTTAGCTCATAACCAAAGTGAGAGCAGAGTATCATGGGAGAAAGGTTCAGATGAAAGCTAATGGATTAAGAGTTATTGTTTATTATAGTTAATGAGTATATGTGGAGAAGCAAGAATAGGATTTTAATTCCATATGACCCTTTTTATGTGTGTTTGGGCTTCTACCTTTCGAACTAAACAAACAACAAAATGAAGAAGATTTATAACATGCTTCTAAGCAGGGCACAATCCAACCACAGTAAAAATTAATTTTTAAAAGTATAAATAATGAAAACTACATGAAAATAATACAAGCTACATATAACATGTTTTATTTATTTACTTATGAAAATAAAATACTTACATAGCAATAAAATCCTAAATCTATAAGCCTGGCATCCCTACTCTCTTACTTAGTGGGATTGTCACAAACAAACAAACCCATAACTGTACCATCTTTCTACCAACCATGATAGTCAACATCACATATCTCTTTAAAATGTTGGTGGAGGCAATAAAAAATCGGGATTTTATAGGCAGAGGAAGTAATTTTCACAGGAATCAGCTACTTTACAGGAGAGAGGGCACTAACTGTTAAAGGAAGGGCAGTTTGGTCCCACTCAAAGTACCTCTGCCACCTTTCTGGGTACTGATTACAGGACTGCTAATGACTTGCAATACGTTCACATCCATCTTTGGTAGATCAGAAACCCTGTCAGGTACATATGGGTATATTGTTCAGGCCAGGTATCACAGCAGCTATGACTGCAAGGTAGTTGATACTGGAATTTTCCAGACTCACCTTGCTGGTTGATTTCAGTTCCAGTGCATTGGAAGTTGGCTCCACTTCTACTCAAGATTTCATAGTCTCCATGGTGATAATGCCCTTCTTTCAGCTGCTTTCTGCTACAACACATATGAATGACATGGTATTAAACATTAGACAGGGTATGTGATGTTCTGATGACTAGAATTTATGGTCTTCCAATTGCTAGCCTGGTGCCTTAACCACTACACTAGACTAGCTTTCAGTGATAGAAGTAAAAAGAGTTAGACTTTATACCATGAAATGGTGGTAATTGTAACTTTCCAGAAACAGTCTCTATTCAGCAATAAGCCTTACCTGATATATAACTCTCACCAAAATACATGCGTAATTTTTATTATGGAGAAGAATAAAGACTTTTTTACAGATTTGTGCTATATGGAGTAAAGTAGCCAATATTTTATAAGCCTGTGTTCCAGAGCTTTTTCTTCCAATTTCCCAAAGCTTGGTGTGGTTTTGATGGCCTTAAGTGCCAGCTAACTATGATTATGTAATATTTCTGCCTAGCTGGGGAACCAGTGGTTGCCACCTTACCAAACTTAGTTTTTACATTTGCACTGTCAGTTATATTTATTGCAAGAAAAAAGAGCCGACCAACGTTTGCTATCACTTAAATTATATCATGAATTAAGTAAGAAATGAATAAGCTTTGCTATAAAATATTGTTTCTAATGAATGTGAGAGAAGATAATACTTAAATACCTTTAGTATGCTTTAAATTGCTTCCAAAAGCCTTTAAAACATTTTTAAAATAATATCTATCTATGTAGTCAACAACAGGTGCATCATTACTGGGAAATGCTTCACCTTTGACTCTCATGGCATCACCATTGTCTGTAACCAGTCAGAATGTGACATCTACTCCATTGACTCCTTTTGGGATGCTGGGGAGTCTTGTTCCAGTGACTATGCCTTTTCAGTTTCCATTGGAGCTTCTTAGCTTTGGAACAGACACGGCTGGAGTGACAGCCACCTCGGGATCTACCTCAGCAGCTTTCCACCATAGTATAACTCAGAGTAAGTAAAACTGTTGTTGTTTTTACTATTTTTCAGCAATTGCTCTTTGTCAAGGGCAGATTCTTGAATTTATGCATTTGTTGGGAAATTAGTTTGTTGGCTATGCCTATAATTATTTCTCATTGTTCTCTTGGTGACTTAATTGTCTCACTTGTGTTGTGGCTGTTAGAAGGTATTAGAATCTTGGCTAGATGATTGGGTTTGACTGGCGCAAGTGCATGGCTACGAGTGTCCCAAAGGTGCTTTTTCAAGAGGCAATTGGACTTTCTGGTTTTTCTTTGAAAACATTTGCTTCTCATCCAAGAAGTTTCTTCAGCTCTGACTGGATAGTGGGGAATGGAAGGATTTATACTTCTTGCAGACAGCTGGTCATTTGCATTCTTTTAGCGGGTCTTTAAGGTCACCTGGAGATTTATCTGCATCATCAGGGTCACCTGAGTGGCACAAATGAGTGTGGAGCCTTCTTGGAACTGTTGAAAGGACTGTGTTGTAGATTGGAGAGAGATGATGCGGTATCCCTCCCCCTCTGTTGAGAGAGGGTTGTTCAGTTTTGACATAGATAGCCTCTTTAACTCCTCTTTCAAACTAGCGATCCTCTCTGTTCAAAATATAGACTTTGTTCTCCTAGAACCAACACATCAGGACTAGATTCCCAGTCCATCTGCATTTAAAAGAGACAGGACACTCTTTTGAAGACAACAAAGTCCATATTCAACCTTTGTGCTAACAGACAGTTTATCTTTGGAGCAAGCCTACAGTTAGGTACCACCAAGTCAATTTCAGCTACTGGTGACTATATGGATAAATGCTCACTGTCTTGATTACTATTTAATAACTTGTAGTTCTTCCAAACTCATTCTGCAATTTCTTTGATTCTATCTATCCATCTTACCCATTATTGTTGTTGTTTTCTATTTACTTCAACATCGCCAATTTCTTTTCCAGCATCTACTTGAATTACTGCTGAAGAATACTAGTTTCTAGTTGCAGATCATTGCAACAGAAAAGAAGACAAGCTTTATTGGTCCAGGACTATTTGATTGATTTTTTTTTTTAGTAAACAACTACCTTCAAACAAATCTATACTCCTTTAATAAATAACTGCCTTCAAACAAATCTATAGTTTGAAGGCATTCATTCATTCATTCATTCTTCAGTTTATCCACTTCTTTTTCTCTGTATGTTTCCTTTTCAGTGTTTAGTTCTACAGCTGTGCATTAGATGTGAAGTAGGTGAACACTACACCGCTGGAGGTCAGGCCTACTCCTATATTCCTGGCCTTCTGGAAGAGCCTTAAAACCTGGCTCTACCAGCTGTTCTGAGTCTCTGATAGAGGCATGCTATGTTGAGAGTGGCTGATGGAATATAAAGAAGATCCCTACCCCCATGTTGCCCATCCACTTAGGTTTTAGATTCTTCTTTAATCCTTTTAATTTTAATCATTTTGAAATCTTTTTTACCTTTTTATTATATTGTAAGCTGACGAGAGTCACTGTAACAGTGAAAGAGGTGGTCTATAAATTAAATAAATAAATAAAAACTTATTTCCTCTTGTAAATTCTTCAGATCATATTTTGCTGGTATACCTCATCTTCTCTAATTATCTAAGTTTAACTTGTACATTTGAAATAATTCATAATCTTTTCAACAATCTGCGTCTTGCTAATGTTATGCTGTTGTTCCTTATTTTGCTTCCTGTACATAGTCCATTTGGTGCTTTAAATATATATTGTTGGCATACATTGAAGGGACTAGTAATGAATATTATTATATCCCCAGTTCAAAATTTGTGATCCCAGCTTCCACCATTTCTCCAACTTTTGCATTTCAGTTTCTGATATAGCACTATGTCTTGTCTTGATATAATACCTTCTGTTGGAGCTTTCCTTTTAAATTTGTCTCAAATTTCTTTATTTTTTCTTTCATAGCATTTTAGTTAATGTGCATTCAAGCATAACATTTATATATTTATTGGATATCTATAGTTTGAATAGATCTAATCCTTAAGCAGATGCTTAACAATGTCCTTTTTTCAAGTATTGTTGCCAAATCTTTCCTTCATAGGTAGTCTTCAATTTACAACCACAATTGAGCCTAAAATTGCTAAATTGCAAAGACAGCAAGACAGTTATTAAGTGAATTTTCCCTATTTTACAACTTTTCATGCCACAGTCGGTTCTTGCCACAGTCAATCACTGCAGTTATTAAGTTAGTAACACAATTGTTATGTGAATCTGGTTTCCCCGTTGACTTTGCTTGTCAGAAGGTCGAAAAAGGTACCACATGACCACAGCACACTGCAACAATCATAAATACCTGCCAATTACCAAGAATCCAAAATTTGGTCATATGATCCCAATAATGCTGCAACAGTCATGTGAAAAATGGTCATTAAGTCACTTTTTTCAATGCTGTTGTAACTGCAAATGGTCACTAAAAGAATGGTTGTAAGTCGAGGATTACCTGTATATGGAGTCATGCCCTGAGTGAGCCATTCTATTCCATTTACTGATAAAGGAGAATGTTTGTAGCTAAGAGTTGAAATGCGTGGTTCTTGGTACACTCTGAGCTGGTTGTTTTCTTTCAGTTATTTTAAGTACCCAACTTAGGCAATACCCCAATCAAGGAACTGCCAAACAAGCTAATGGTAAACAGCCCAATCATCTACTAACACCTATGATGTTACCTAGTTTAGGTAATGAAATGTCTACAAGAAAACAACCAATCTCAAGAGAGCACCAAGGACCCCTCAACTCTTCCACTTAATTTCATTTGTTTCTTAGGCATCCAGTATTGTAACTTCATTTCTACTTTGACAATTACAAAGTTTTCATACTTTTCACATTCTATATTTTGACTGTGAAGAACTCATATTTCTGTTCAATTCAATTGACATCATCACAGTGACCAATCTTGTAGTTTTGGACTGGCAAGATAGTAATTGGCTTAAAATCATCCACTTGAATTTGTAAATCCCAAACTTCAGTACTATACCATTAAATAACTAAACTTGCTGTCTACAGAGAGGCAAAGAAAAATATGACCATGTTAATTTTATGACTATATCTGGGTTTATTTTTTTCATTTTGTGTGCCATGTCAGATTTATTGAAGGGTTTACAGTCAGGAGCTCAGCATTCAGCAGCACTGTCTCATACATCTGCCTGCTCATTTGCAGCAAGCTTATTCAGGTAAGAAAATGTATTTCTGACTTTTCTAAAGAGAAACTAATTGTCTTACAGTACAGTTTCTACAGTGATAAAAATTTCTTAGGACCAGTTTTGACAATGCAACAACTTTCTCAGAAGCATCTTAGGTAAAGGTAAAGGTTCCCATCACACATACAGTATGTCCTAGTTGTTCCCAACTCTAAGGGGTGGTGATCATCTTCGTTTCAGAGCAGAAGAGCCAGCGCTGTCCAAAGATGTCTTTGTGGCCATGTGTCCGGCATGACTAAGTGTCAAAGGCGCACAGAACACTGTTACCTTCCCACCAAAGCGGTTCTTATTTTTCTACTTGCATATTTTACATGCTTTCAAACTGCTAGGTTGGTAGAAGCTGGGGCAAGTAACGGGAGCTCACTCTGTTACGTGGCGCTAGGGATTCAAACTGCTAAACTGCCGACCTTTTGAATGACAAGCTCAGCGTCTTAGCCACTGAGCCACTGCATCCCTGTGAATCTCTTAGATTCTCTAATGAGAGAATCTTAGAGATGCTCTAATTTGCAGGTCTAATTTGACTTGAACAGGAGATTGGATTCAGTTACTTGAATAAACTCTTCCAATTCTAACATGCTTTCCATGAAATGTGCCCAACACATGAGGGAAAGTACTATTCAGCAATTTTTTACAGATATAATTCTCCACCTGGGTTAAGCCTTAATTTTTCCCCATTCAGGTGTATCTCATCCTTCTTGTCATTACTGGGAGAGAATATGAAATACGGTGTAGCCTTTGGTAATTGCCTGATCAGTTCTAAGAAAAAAACATTCCGTTGAAAAATGATTAACAAGGGTCAAAGTTCAAGAATGTTGAATTTAATGTTACTGCTTCTGCGGTCAGATGCTAGAGTGGTTTATATGGGTTGGGGTCATATATTGCACTAAATCATGGTTTATTGTTACCCTGATTTGTGAAACAACCATAGTGGTCTAACTCAGTGTTTTTCAACCACTGTGCCGTGGCACACTAGTGTGCCGTGACATAGTGTAAGGTGTGCCGTGGGAAAAACACTTTATATATAGTCAATATAGGCACAGAGTTAAATTTTTTTAACATTTTCTAATGGTGGTGTGCCTCGTGATTTTTTTCATGAAAAAAGTGTGCCTTTGCACAAAAAAGGTTGAAAAACACTGGTCTAACTCACTCATAAAGTAAGCCCCAAACCATAGTATACAGTGACACTGGCTAGTCAGTCAAAAAAAAAAAAAACCCATACATTATGGCCTAGCATGAACAAGTTTTTTTGTAAGTGTTGAATACGTTGGTTTTTACCTACACTAATTTTAAATTCATTCTTAAGGAAGGTTGTTACGACCATGCTGAGTAGGCATGGTCAGAAAAGACAGATAAAAGAAAAAGAATCAAGACTAGTATAAATGGTTTCAATATCACTTCATCTCCTCTTAATTAACATATAAAATCTCTTCTTCCCATAATTCTTAATCATAGGCAAGTCCAAAAACCAATGGTTTTTCCAATCCTATTGTCAACAAAGTTTCCAACCACAGCCCTAATATAATATTAATTAACAAATATAAACTCATCATTCCATACCTATTTATTTATTTTTATCCCATCTTACATGCTCCAGGGTTCAATTCTCTCGGTTCTTTAATATCTACTTGAAGGCACTGGGAGATGATTATACCCAATCATACATCACCATCCTGGGCTGTGTTAGCAATACAATGATTGAAGCCTTTTCTTGGTGTTTTGAACTCAACCAAGAAATAGTTGCTATTTTTTAAATCAAGGCTTTCACTCACATGCCTCTTTTTTGGAGATGTAACACTGGCTTTGAGAGAGAGCAGGTCTGTGACTCAGGGGTTCTGGACTCGGACGCAGGGCTGAGAAACAGGGACTACAGCATGCCAATTGCTCGGAAGAGTTTCACAATGGTAACTCATGAAGTCATCAGTACTTGGTTAAACTATTGTAAAGAACTGTAAGTGGGAAGAGAGAAAGGCCTTGAAGGTCAGGAGAGAGGAAGATGCTAGGAAGACAATGATCACAAAAGGGTCTTGAGCTCAGGGGAAGAAAGTAATGTGTGAGAGAGAAAATCCTCCCTAGTTCTCAGAGCTAGAGGGGAGGAGGAAGCAGATCAGATTTGCAAGATTTTTTTTTTACTGCATCTGTAAGAGTAATTACAGTAAGAGTAATTCTTACTTGACATTAATTTTTGAGCCTGATCTACCCTAGAGAACAGACAGGCTCTTTACATGAGACTGCCTCTAAAAATCACTTTGAAAAAGGCAGCAGTCTGCCTGTTAACTGGCAGTGGAAGTCAGAAACATATTGTACCTGTGTTATGGTCCCTGGTTTAATCAGTTCCACCACAAAACCGCGCTCAACTAAACCATGCCCGACTAAACCGCGTCGCTGACGTCATCAATAGGGCGACAACAGCGCGGAGACAGAAGCACGCTGCAAACCCTAAACCTAAAATTAACCCCTAAACCTAACCCCCCTAAACCTAATCCTAAACCTAACCCTTAACCTAACCCTAACCCTTAACCTAACCCTAACCCTAACCCTAAACCCTAACCTAACCTAAACCTAACCTTACCTTAAGTTGAATCGGCTTGCTTTCAAAGCGCTATTTAAAGCGCCCTTTTTTCTCCGCGCTGGCTGTTGTCGCCCTGTTGATGACGTCAGCGACGTGGTTTAATCGGGTGCGGTTTAGTCGAGCGCGGTTTTGACGGGTCACGGGTTTAATCTGCAACTTTCTAGGTACAATTTAATTTAATTAATTGCAAAGGTAAGGTTTTTTATCTATAAAGCTTATCTTGGCTTAACATTAAGTTACCTCAAGAAACACTTCCTCCAGATAGAGTTGGCCTACATAATATATACATTCTGGGAAAAATTGTTTGTGTTCTTTATTTTATGAAGTTGTGGGGACTGCAGTTAGAAGTTGTTTCTCTTTCATGACCTTCAGATTATGAACTAGGCTTCCATGAAAGCTAGATTCACTTTAGTATTCAAAAGTAAAGTAAATTAACTATTAAAATGATACTGTCATGGGATCTTTTAAATGTTTCTTCTTCAATTTAGCTTGACTGTTGGTTGATTGTGACTATGTGTTTGCTTGTTTATACTTCGGACTTTTAAAAAAATCAATGATATTTATTTTCTATATTTTGTGTACCACCAAGGATCACATTACTGCAGTGATAGAGAAATTTAATAACTCATCATTTCTCTTTTATGAATTGCTGTCTCTTTTCATCCTCAATTTTAGATGGCCAAAGCAAAGTGGATGCTAAGTTACAGAGGAAAACCCAGTGATGTCCTGCTAAATAAGGGAGTAAATGTGGTTCTACTTTGCTGATGGAGAATGACCAGTTGGGAAAGTGCTTACTTGGACACAGAGCTGCTGTTTCTGTCAATGTTTACATATTCTGATCCTAAGCACTGTGGTGAGGACAAAAAAAAATACTTGATCAAAGAGAGAAGAAAAAGGAGGAAAGTGTTCTTATAAAAAAAATTCATAGTTTGATTTGTTTTCAGGACAGTTCTCAAAGCCTTTTATCCCAATTGTCTCAGAAAGGGTTGGCCAAACAGGTTCAGTTGTCAAACCTACAGCAACCCAAACCTTTTTGCAGGCTGATGTCTGATAAAGGAACTATGAAAGGAAACTAAAATAGACATCTGTATCCACCATGCAAATAAGGCCATTCGTTCAGCCATGTGGAGACTTCAGGAAAGTCTACAAGCTATAGCAGTTAGAAACATTCTCTGCAAGTTTGAATAAGGTGAAGTATAGAGGAGAAAAAGTGTTTTATATCAGCATAAAAGGAAGTACTCATTTTCTCTACCCAAAATCAAAGCTGCTTGTTTGCTTTTGAAGAGCCTGAAGATATACATAATTTGCTTTGGGTATATTTCCCTAGATACTGTAACTGATCAGGACAGAGAATTTCTATTTCAGATAAGATTTAAAAAATGGAGACTGTTTTGTAATCACACCATTTTAGTGGAACTTAAAATCTTCCTTTTAATATCAAAATTTCAGATATAAGATTAGCTTGAATTGGCTTTATCAGAGCATACCTTTGTGTTCATTATCTTTGATGGAAGTTTATTTATCACTTTTAGATTTGCTGAACCATTTCAGAGTTGCCTTATTTTTCATATAATGATAGAATGTAGAGATATTCCGTTTCTCTCCTTGTGAAGATAGTTTCGGATTCTTCTTCCTCTTCTATTAGCTTTGAGAAGATATATGCTGTATTGATTCCTTACAGCTTTTCAGTAAGACCTTTTATCAGAACTGTTCAAAGCTCTCTCCAAAGAGTATAGTTGAGGTGCCTTCTGTTTAGGCTTTAACATTCTTATTCCCAGTATTCTTTAAATCTGCTAAGCTGGGAGATATTTGATTTGTTTTGCTTGAACATACAACTTGTAGGCTGGCTTTGATTTTGAAACCATTATGTTAGAGTCTAGGAAAGAAATGTAGGAACTGCTTTGTATTGCACTCATTAATTAACGCAGAAGAAATGTATTTCAGGATGTAATTCTGGGAGAAATAGTCAAAACAATGTCACATTATGTTGTAAATGTTTCAGTGGAGGTCAAATCTAGAAATCATAGTTTAATTCCCCAAACTAAAACCTTTTCTTTAATTTAAATCTGATACTTTATTTTTTAGTAAGAGTTGGTTTTTTAAACATTCCTGGCGATATGGTCATCATCCAGCAGAAATATGTACGTATGCCAGCATGTTTTGCTGGAGGCTTATTTAATTCCAACTGCAATCTCTTGTGCTGCTCTAAAGGGAAACACATTTTAAAAAGACAACTATCTGTATCTATTGAGCAGCATTAATTGCTACAGTATGAAACTCAGTAATATTTATGGCTTCCTATAGAATTCTTCTTTTTATGTGCATATAGTTTTACTGTATGGTGGCCAAGATAACTCTTCTGCTGTTTTGTGACAGACATGTATTTAGTTATCAAGTTTACAAAGATATGTTATTTCATCTTTAAAAGCCAGGTAACTAATCTTACTAATTCAGATTACTACTTATCATATTTGTAAAACATGTGTATATTTAAATAATATATAATATAAACATGGTAACTGAATGTTGGGTTGACCCTATTAATTTTTTTAAAAACTTGCACAAAATATGGATTAAAAATAGTCAAATCAATCTTGATACAAGGTTAAAAAAACATAACTGTTTGATAGTTTGGTACAAGAAACTACAAAGTTCAGCATGTTTTTGCATCTGCAAAGCCTTTGTTTCTTCTCCTTTCAATATTAATAGGTTAATTTTATTCTCTTGATTGATTTACTTCATTTCAAAGGTAAACAAAATATTTTCCATGAGCATATCCTACAAATAGCCAAATATACAGTTCTCACTGAGAGACTTACTGTTACATAAGTTGTTTCCTTTTGGCAACTTCAAATCTGTATATTTAAGCATGCACACACATAAGCACATATAAAAAAATATATTTGGAAGAAAAGATTTAAATAAAAATTATATTTGAAACAATGGTTTTAAAATAAAAATGAAATTATCATTAAAAAAGAAGCATAATAAGACCCTGACATTCCATATTACATTATGAAAGCTAAATATTAAGTAGTTAGTAACTTTAGATTTAGTTTTCCCTTATACGCAATGATAGAAAGTGTGAAAGGTAAAACATTTTAAAATAGAGATTTACTTTTGATTCCACACCTTTTTAACCCTTTTAGAAATAATACACAGTACAGAATAGAATTAGTAGGAATTATATGTTTCTGATTATGTTTTTCCATAAATTTAAAGCAAAATATTTGGTGGCAGAAAATGGTTTATGTTATATTAAAAGAGTGAAATTTTTCTCATAAAATCAAATACACAAGTGGCTTTTTAGTTGGTCTTCAGTATTTGCCATGTAGAATTTAATGGAAGCACATTGATTGATTTGAATTTATGATTCTTATTACATGGCAGGCAGTTGGGGGCCCTCTTTGTTTTGCTAATATGTGAAGAGAGTTCAGCTCTTTCCAGCTTAATAGCAAACGAGTATCTGGAGACATAATGCCATGAAATAAATGATAGAAAACAATTACTCCTGATGTTCTCAATAAACAAGATTGTTATGATTAGAATAAATCTAAACAATAACTCCATGAGCTTCTCTACAATGGACATAAGGACTTAAAAAAGATAATCAGAACTGAAAAGAGCAGATAGAATATCAGCACCATTACAATGCAAGAGAGATATACTTCCTGCATAGCAATTTTTAATTTAGATATTTTTAACAGCCTAGTTTGTCTTAAAATGTATTTGGAGAGTTAAATAGCTCTTATGTTAAATCTTTTCAGTATTCACAAGCAATAAAAAAGGTACAGTTTTCGTTCTGAATTTAAATTGTTTTGAGAGTTAGGGCTAAAATAATGATCTTACACTGAGCCTCAAATATAAGCAATAATTTTGACATACAGGTTTTGAATTTCAGAATCATTTAAATTATGTGTTTCTTGTCCCAATGGTGACAGTTAGCAATTCCTTAAGTTATCTTGGATCTTTATGAAATATAGGGAGAGTATATAAACAATGAACAAAGAACTGTCTTAACAATGCATACTTTCATCCCCGAGATAATATTTGATGGATTAAAATCATTCCTTTTTCAGCCTTTTATATAGTCTTGTTTCTAGCAAGACAGATAGGAATGTTGAGTCAAAATCTCAGGTGTGGGTGCTGTGGGTTTGACATCTGTTTCCATGAAATTAGGGTTTAATTTATTCAGTAGGCTATGAATGGGGCAGGTAATCATGGTATACTTCTTCAAACTCTTAGCTGACTACTCTAACCTCCATTTAGCCTCTCCATTTGATCCAAAGTGGTTGATATTAAAATAATTCTCGAATCCCAAGCTACTATAAGCTACATTGAATCATAATCAGATGGTAGTTTGTTAGGACTCACAGTTATTTACTATGTTTGCTGCTACATTCATTAAAATATTTTTGATTATATTTATAAACACATTTAAATCTAGTTTACACAGTGATTTTTAGAACTGTTTCCCCAGAAAAAAAATAGGATGTTAGTTTTTTGGAATGTTGACAAATGATATAATTATTACTCTTATTTTTGAACTTTTCAGAATAGCGGTGCAGGAAAAAAATCATGTTAAATTTTGGAAAGTTTTTTTAACCTAGCTATTTACATAACTTGTTATGTTGGAGGTCACAGACCACTTTTCATTTTCCAAAAACTTAACACCAAGATTAGAGTAATAAATAGATAACATAAAATGTGTATGCAATTATTATTGTATGACCTTTAGATTTTTTTATATATATACTTTAGTTCTATCTCTAAATGGAGTTACTCCTCCAACTTACTTGATTCAGGCTTTTGGTTAAGTGCCTTTTCTTTTTGTTCCCTCTTATCCCCACAAAGTATATTCGGAGGTCCTAAAAGTGTTTGGAGACATTTGGAAAGTTCTTGATCCTGCCCAAATGACTTTATGTTGTTAAAATAATGTTACCCTTCTGTAATTAGTCTTCAGTATGTGTAATGTTATAACTGCTGTTGCATAACTGTCATTCTTATGTGCTTGTTCTTTGCACACAGCACTATTTTCCTTATGTTGAATCTGTTTTTTGTAGTATTAATGTTTACTTCTGAAAATGAACTTTGGCACAATTTATAAAACAGTGTATTTGAGCAACTGTAATGAAGTGGTTTATAGTACACTAAGCCATTTCCACTGGAGTTTCAGATTGTAATTTAAAATACCAGTCTAATAATCATAATGTTAAACCAGCCATTCTAAAATTTGACATTTTTCCCTGTGACAGAGAAAGAGCAGAATATTTCTTCACATTAAAAATGTTATAAATTTATATTTGAATGGTTACATACTAGTAGACAATAAAATATTTTATATTTCTGCAATAATATTTTCATATGGCCTCTGATGCCTAAGAAGCCTATTGCTTCACTCTAGGAAGCTGCCTGTTGATGGTGACAGTGAGTTAATCTTCTAAAGTAAAATTTTAGTTTTCCATGCACCAAATATGCAAGAACTTCTTTGCATTGCTCAGATACATATCTTTAGATACATTGTAAAACAAAATTTTGCTTTAAGTAACAAATTGGCTAAATCAGAGAATAGCAGTATGCTTTTAAACAAAAGAAATAACAAGATTTCACTGTTGTTGTTTTTTACCAAATCTGTTGCCAAGATCTGTGACAAATGTAAGAATGCAACCCATCAATCAAAATAAGTAATCATACATTTTTTTTAAAAAAATGTATTTGTAAAAGTTTTAACTTTTTAAAACTACCATATATTATTATTAAGGTTCTACTGATCTTTAAAACAAATATAAGTTGCATTCTATTTCAAATCAATTCTGAATGGATGGTTGAATACTCAAATAATATTGAATACTGCTAAAAATTAAAGAACTATCTTTTGTTCAGATAAAACAATTTGGTATGATAAAGGAATATAAAGTATTTTATATAATTAGTTAACATGTTTCTAATTGCAGTGACAGATAAGAAAGGAGATTGAATTTCCTGCAAGAGTCTAAAGAAACTTCCTTATAGCGAGGAAATTCTTACTAGAAAGAAAGGAATCAGTTGTCATGCTGAAGTTTATTGTAAACTATATATTTGGTTTTCAAAATTGAGTTATTACAACTTTGAACCATTTGTTCCTATTTTTTAAGAATTATTTCTGAATGTATTTCTCAGGACACTATTGCTTAGGGTTTTTTATATACTTTTTAACAATCTTTAGAAGTTGGAGAAACTAGGATTCTCATCAGTTTCATCTGGGGCGATTTTTGTTCAATGAAATATCTTTGTTCTATGTAACAAACACACTTTTGGAGCTTTGTATCCCACTTATAATTCTTTATAATTCTAATTCTCTGCAGTGCTCCTGAAACAATATAGGTAATATATACTTTGTGTTATAAAATTTTGTTTTTTATAATACATTAGATATTTTAATTTGGTGTGGTAAAAAGGAAAATACTTGATTGTCTCATCACACATTGGAATAGTTGAGAAAAGTCAGCTAATTTATAAATAAAGATTGTAGGTAAGGCTCTCAGATTTTAGAGATGGTTGGTCTTTAGTACATTAGCATTTTCTTTCCAGCACTGCCTTTCTCTGTAATGCTTTAGTTTGATTTTAGTAATCAGTACAATTATTACAAAACTCCATTTTTAGTATTACAGATACCACCACCTCCCGGCTATTGTTAATATCTACCCAAAGAAACATGACAAAGCTTTTTGAATGTGTGTATTATGAAAATATTTTTGTAAAAGTGAAATTAAATATTAAATAGCAGGAAAATTTTCACCACAATGATAGGGTTCTGAGAAACTAGGTTTTTAAAATCTGATGGTGACTTTTACTGACTATAATCAAAAATGCAGATAAAGAACTATTTCCCATTTGAAATTAGTAAATCAGATAAGTGTTTCACCTTTGCAAAGAGGACAATTAGTTAATTAGATCTGCATTCACAAAGATGCTTCTTTAGAGAAGTGATCTGAATATCTTTCTTCTTTGGCACTTTTCAGCAGTGAATTGAAGAATTCAGAGGATTAAAGATCATGTTGTGGAAGCTGGTGCTCTTTTGTATGTATTTTCAGTCAAGAACATTTACTTAAAATAAATTTAATTTAAATTTTTGAGCAGTGTTACATATTGCATTTATCATCAAACATGTTTTAATCATATTCAGTACCTAAGTATCACAATTTAAAATTAAAAACATATTAAGGTTTTCTAAGCTGTAAGATAAATTCTGCAGTTGGACATTGATGTGAATATAAATATGAAACATTGAACTGAACGTGTCATTCTAGAAAAGAACATGCTTTTCATAAATTGATTCTAACAATAGTGCAGCTTTCAAGTTAAACAAATCTAGAAATTCTATTTTAGTATTTTTCTCCTGATTGAAACAATATTTCTGAATACTTTCTCAATATTCAGCAAAAAAAACCCTTTTAAAAATACCTGGTTAGCCATACAAAACAAGGAGACATCATTATTGACAAAATTGATCCACTGATACTTGTGAAATATGGTCATAGATTTCCTAATCTTATTTAAAGTACCTATTTTTATCAAGTTAGTGGTGCTATAATTATCCATGTCTGGGAAACATATCTGAAGCAGTTATTCTGTTCTGTGTATAGCTTGGCTCTATCTTTGAACCTGAGTATTTCTAAAATTAGTGGAAGGTTTGAGCCATGTGGGAAGAATATTTGTCTTCCTTGTGACATGTTTTCCATGCAACAGATCTATAGCTCCTCTCAATAAGAGGGCTTGTACACATTATTTAGTTACTTGTGCCAACTGTTTTTGGCTTACTTTTTACAGAAATGTATTCTACCAACCTGAAAAAATTAAAAGAATAAATTGGTCTTTTTCTTCTATTACAATGATTCCAAACACAATATTTTAATTATTTGTTCCATAATAATCTCAGGACCTGAAAGATTGTAACATAGTGTGTCTTAAAAGATGTACTGCACCAGCCATGAATTTTGTAAATAACCCTTTCATTCTCCTTTTTATAAATATCTGTTTTAAAGTATGTTAGGCTCTTTATCAGAAGACCTGGTGCCTGCTTACTTTCCATGTAAAACTGGAGTACAGAAAAGGGGAAGCTGCTGCCACAAAAAGCCTATGCCAGTTCTGAATGTATATTCAGGTTCTTTCCCGTTTCAAAATACAGTTAAATTAACTGGGAAACAAATGCTTTCCTCTTAGTACATTTTATCATATCATGGGCCTGAAAACTCAAGTGGTGAATAGTATATATTTGCTCCAAAAACTCATGGGTTGAGTTTTCTAGAAAAATTATTTTTCTTCAGTGGTTTTCTTGCTTCTATAATCCAGGAAGTACTATCTCAATTTCACTTTTTCAAACAGGGTGTGGATTATTCTTTTGGCTGGAGACTTCATCTGAGAATCCATCTATAGTTAATTAGCAGATATTTGATCAGAAGTGATCAGTTTGAGTGTTCAAACTGGGAGTAGATGTGCCTGTCTTTAAATGTGGCAGGAGTTTCATGAGTGTCTTTCTTTTGTATGTGTCATGTGTCTGTGCTGTATTAAATAAAGAGGAATGTACATACACCTTGTGTGGCTAGTATATGTTGTTACAAACTCTTACATATCTTAATTTGGTAATGTGCAAGATACCTAGAAAACAGACATGCTTATTTTTCAAAAATGTAATTAAATAATTATACAGCAGGAATTAATATAATTTTTTTCTAAAATAACCAAAACAAATTTACAACAGTAAAAAAAAAGAGCCCCAACACATGTGATGACTAATGAATTGACCATATATATAATGGAAAATAGGTAAGTGGGAAGAAACAGATCTATGTTTTGTAGCTTCTAATGATAGCCGAAAAGGTTTCTCACAGCACCTTTCAAGAAAAATTGAACAGATTCTTTGCTAGAGTGTAGGAATAGATGAACTGGAAGAGGCAATATTTACTCTTAGACTGAGAGCCAGTATAACTAAAAATAGTTTAGAGATAACCTATGTGAAATTTTCGTGTAAATTCTCACTATTGTGTTCTGTGTACCTTGAGATTTTTAGATACCCTAATCTGGCTATCCTGGGAGTAATGGAGCAATTATAGTTTCTATATATAATTTAGTATTTCCTTTAAAATGGATAAAAAATAAATGAGTGATTTTTAATAAATATTTCCCTATATATCTAGTGCTTTATAGGATTCTTCCATATTTAAGAAATCATCTGATGTATTCTTGAGTTTATAAAGTAAGATACTGTAGTCATTAAATGTCAGGATCTGAGGGCATGTTAAATAATTGAGAAAAAGATTCTGAGGTCTTAAAACAAATTTCTTTAATTTTTACCAATTTACATTACCAAAAGTTTCAACAAGATTGTTTTAAAATGAGAGTATTTATTTTGGAAAGCCATAATTTTAAATACACCCAATCTACCCATTGGTTCATACTCTTGTGACTCTCCATAGCTATTAATCAATTAGGTAACCTATTTTTAACAGGAATTACTTCATAATCCATCTCTATTTCATCTCCAGCCCACTCTAGAGGTAACCCAAAGTTCTCTTTAACTGTGCTCCTGTTAAAATGTTTCTCATCTTCTCCCAACTCCCTGTTGATCTCTTGGGGCTTTTGTGATCATTCCCTTTCTTCTCCAATTGCAGAGACTGTACTCTCTGACCATTTTGGCTTTGGCTGCAAGCAATTCCATATGTTTGGCTTTACAGAGACATCTGCTTGCCTATTGCTATACTATAAAGTACCAGTTAGGCAATGCATGGGCTCCATATTTCCATCGGGTACCAGTCTGGAAGAAGAAAATATTTGTTCTTTAAACAAAAATTTAGCAGTCCCATAAAAGAAAAAAATCTGAGACAGTTACTGGCAATTTGGTCAATGTAGCCTGATAGTAAGTAACATTCCAGAGCATTTTATTGCTGCTTGTGTATCAAATAAGTGCATTACAAATTTTTGGTTGCTTTAAAATATCTCTCACACACAGACATCCAGTCAATATAGTTTAGGATACAAGAATGTCAATCTTTAGTGTGATTTGGCATTCCTCTGCTCTCATTTGCATGCTGACCACTTGGAAATTCTTCACTTATCAGTTAACCTCTTAACCAACTCATGCAGAAGCTGTGAAACACTGAAAAGGTTCTTGCATTAGCAACTTAGAAAATAATTTGATTATAAAATGAAAATAATACAGTTGTTGAGGCTATTCCTGCTTTCTGTTTATTTTGGTTGCCAAATGATCCACAGGTCAGTAAGATGTAGAGTATCTCAATTACCTGCAAGCTCAATTCTGTTCTGCTAGATCAAATTCTCAGATGGCATCTTCCAGATCAGCATTCCCCTGAAAAAAACAAAAACCATCATATTTCAGGTGACAGATGTAGGGGTGAGAAAGAGGAATTTTGTCAGCTTGCTCTCATGCCACTTTGCACCATTCCCTGCCCTACCACTCTGTCAAGCAGGTGATTTTTGAACAAGGAAATTTCAGTCCTTTGTGTGCCAAAACCTCTATTCCCCCAATTCTTCTCTGCCATACATTATGGAGAACAATTTTTCCAGTTGAAAATGCTGCGTTAGAGGAGGAAAAAAAGCTAGAGAAGGCACTAACCCTATATTAGAACCATCACTCATGCATTGTGACTGAAGCACAATAATACTTGGCTGTAGGAGATAGTGTAACTTGTATCACTACCTTTTTGCACTGGAAGAATAAATTTAAACTTATGGCTCTTTTATTGCTTTTTACTCTTTTACTATAAAACAATTTGAATTATAGACCAATACATACATTGGGAGTGGGGAGGACTCAACCAGGAAGAGGAAAAATTGATTATAGTCAGGTTTTTTTTTTTCAATCTAAATCATCTCACAGGGTTGTTATGGAGAAAATAGCTGGAATATTAGATATGTTCACCGATTCAATTACATGTAAAAAGGTGGGATTAATAACTAATAATACATGTAGAGTATGCCCAATGTTGAAAACTTGGACAAAGATAGACTATACCATGTCTAGGAAAGTGTTGATACCTGATAAATGTCCAAAGGCATCAAATATGAGGAAACAAAGAAACATCATTATAATTGTTCAAACGTCTATTCTTACCTATATGCAAATCGGTACCTGAACAAAATTGACAAGTCTATGTTTTGCTCTTATATCCACTGTGAAAGAGGAAGATGCAGGTGGTTTGTTAGAAAACTTTTGATTCCAGTTTTATATGGGTTTTATGGTGTGCTGTGCATCGCATAAATATCTCACTTGATTTCGGAAGTTTAAAGCATAGTAGAACGCTACTAGCCATGAATATATAGCATGATCAGAAGGGGTGGGATTAATATACGAAAGATTGTGATGGTAACTAGATGATTGGAAGAAGTTGGCTTGTGCTAGCCCCAGTGGCCTAATGGATAAGGCATTGGCCTCCTAAGCCAGGGATTGTGGGTTCGAGTCCCATCTGGGGTGGTTTGTGTATTTTAATCTGACATCCCCGTTTTTTTCCTAAGAAATTGCTGATCCACACCAAAATCTTGCTTCAGAATGCAAAAGTACGGTGAAAATCATAGTGGCACCCAGAGTAAGTAAGGCTGGGGATCGCTAAAAACAAACGCTCTGTGAAGACTTCTTTCTATGTATATGATACCCTATAAATTAATACAACAGGAAAATATATTAAAAAAAACATTTTGGCTAATTGGAGGACTGAATATAATTAACTCAGTGTAAAATGTATTTCGTTGGCCGTTTTAAGGGAATATTTTCCCTATTACAGAACGTCTATCAAGAAAATAGTATATATTAAACTTTTACTGAAATCTCGCTTTTAGGCATGTTAGGAACGACTTATGGTCCCCGCAGATTCATCGAAAATGAATGCCAGAGTAGCGGGTCGCGGAAAGCTCTTCTAATGGTCCGATAGGAACCCTTTCAATGACCAAATAAAGCAGGGAATTGTTTTGAAAGAAAAGGCTGAAAGCTCCAATTGTCTTCCTGCTCCTTTCAAACGGGACTGAAATTCATCGTTACATTCGAATCATTCATTGCTTTCCATTATATCATTATTCCTGACTAATGAATGAGATGAAACTCCGATGGACTGATAGCAACTACGTTACAATACTGAAGATTAGATATCTATCACGTCTGAAATAATCGCGTACGTCCCGCTCAAATATTGCGTTTCTATAAGGATGCTGCTCCGAAATTGAAGGTGAAAATAACACGAGCGGGAAAGACCCGGCTGGTCTCGTAAACTGCCAGACCTTTTCTTTTTGATTGGGCGTTGGGTGAAAGAGGGGCTCTCTGATTGGCTGCATATTACATTCCAATAGCGGAAGCAAAATGGCGTCTCTCGGGTCGCCGCTTCGCACTTTCCGTGGTCTATTGAGGGAGCTCCGTTATGCTCTGGGAGGGAGCGATGTCTCCTACCGAAACAAGGCAGCATATCGTTACTTGAAGGAAGCTTTCCGCTGCCATCGGGTACGTATATTCCGGTGCTGATACTCGAAATCTGTCCGGCCTTTGCGTTAATAACGGCTTGCTTCTTTTGTCTTCAAATATGGCGTTTTTCTCTGGGTTTTGCAAGTTCTGTTTTGGGGACTGGCGAAGCTGTGGGGATCCTAAAATTAGGCACCTGAGTTTTTATGCAAATGTTAACCAAAGTGATAATTTTGTCCTGATTCATGATACTGTTACAGCTAAACTATTACAGCGTACGAAAGCAAGTTTGTCTGAAGAGATTTCAATCCATTTCATGAAAAAACTTGCTATACGTTCCCTTCTGCTTCCCCGCCCCATTGGGTTCGATATTTCAAGATATTAAACGCATTACTTCGTTTCAACATAATGCAATGCAGCGGGCTCTCCGAATTTGGCAGCTTTAAAGACTTGTGGACTTCAGCTCCCAGAATTCCCCACCAAGCCTGAAAGCTGCCAGATTTGGAGACCCCTGCAATACCGAATGGCAGCTGAGGGCCATAGCAAATGGAATGTGGACTGTGCTGCAGGCAGAGGAGTTGCACTTGGGAAGCTCTGACATATGGAACGTTACACTGCAGAGGAGTGGGGAAAGCTGCTGAGAAAGGCTTAGTTCAGACAATTTGGAAGGATATTTTTTTAAACCTTAACTCCCACCATGGTCACATGAAATTATAATGTCCTAAAGATGCTTTTTCAAAAGGCAATTGGACTTTCTGAGAAAGTCAAGTTGCCTCTTCAAAAAGCACCTTTGGAACAACCATGACCTGGTTGACTGAGAGTCTCCATAGAGATGAAATTATAATGCAGAACACATGGGGGAGGTCTATTTACAAGGTAGGATTGTGTTATTTCTTAGGATAGGATTATATGAATAAAAATGTAAGTGAACATTTTCTTACGTTTCAATTTTTTATGTGGAACAGCGATTTCCTTGTATATACTATCATTGTGCTGCCACTGTAATAAATCTGGCAGCTTTATTGGACACACACATATTGCCTCAAGTTACTGTAAGCTAAAAATGTATTTATCTGAATTGAAAATTGGATTCAAACAATACCGTTTCTTATGTCTTTTCTCTGACTCCAGGTAACCAGTGAAAAACTCTGCAAAGCCCAGCATGACTTACATTTTCAGGCTGCTACTTATCTCTGTCTTCTGCACAGTATCCGGGAACATTTAATATTACATAAGGAATATCATGGCAAAGGAGAACGATCATCAGAGGTAGTGGCAGGACTTGTAGGATTTAAACTACCACAACAGCCTGGAGGAAAGGGATGGGAACCATAAATGTGATTTAACTATTTCATAAGAATTATTGAGCTGTATTTTATTTCAAAATTCTTTAAATAAAAATGCTTATATGACATATATACATATCTAACTTGATATAGTCTTTAGATTTCAGATACAATACCATATATAGCACCTAGCACTTGTTCTGAACTCTTAGATTCCTTTAGGAAGATAATTTTCCAGGATTGTGACACTACACCACTCATTTTGTAACTGTTCAGCCATCAGAATGTCTCCACAATCATTTGATAGTGATTTGGGCACTCAGTACCAGGCTTACAATTACAACCTGCAGCATTCCAAAGTCACCATTTGCAACCTTATTTGCTTATTTCCAATAAGCAAAGTTAATGGGAGAGCCAATGATTCACTTAACAATGGCAATTTGGTGTGTTGGAATTGCTGTTGCTAAACTACATGATCACATGACATTGCACTTTACAAACCACATTGCTTAGCAACAGCAATTCCAGTCCCAATTGATGTTATTAACTGATGGCTATATCTTAATATGTGCAGTATTTTAACCAAAATCTTGCTACAAAATAGTATCACAGAAAAGATCAGAGGATCCTGAAGATATCACCCAGGTTC
This sequence comes from Thamnophis elegans, assembly GCF_009769535.1. Classification (NCBI taxonomy): domain Eukaryota; kingdom Metazoa; phylum Chordata; class Lepidosauria; order Squamata; family Natricidae; genus Thamnophis; species Thamnophis elegans. The sequence continues at coordinate 33,705,028 of NC_045547.1, read as the reverse complement.
TCTGATTACCATCTGACTTGCCACATTTTTGTCACCCCAGCTGTATCACCATCTGATTTATTGTTGACAAAATTATTTATAGTGCTGTGGCTGATAAAATATATACCACTTGTCATGCAAGACTAGTTTGAACCACTTAACTTACATTATCCATGGATTGTGGATAATTAATGCTTATGTATAATACAAATTACATTATGATTATTATCTTTAAGAGAATTATCAAAGTCAATTTCACCTAGCCTACTATTCAAAAGATTTTTTGCAAACCATTTTTATCACATTAATCTGTATGCAGTACAGGAAAATTTCCAGTATATAATTTTTCTGTGAAAGACGACTAAAATTGTTCCTGCAATGATAGGCAACTTGGAACCCGCTGAATATATTCTTTCCAGCTCATTTTATATAGACACTAAGCAAATTGTCACTAGTTGGATCATTTCAGAGCTATTTCCTTATCGGACTCCTCAATGCCTTCAACAATAGCAGAGCTGCTAACAGACTACTTCACTGGAAAGTTCTTAAGAATTCAGGGAGATATTCAAAGATCAACGTGCCTTGAAAATAGCCCATGTTAAACTATAGCGTAGTCAAATACCAAGGACTGACCACAAGAAATATTTTGTGATAATATGTCAAAACATTTTATAAAATTTGCCACATTTTAATTCCACAAGAGTTATTAGTTCCAGATTTTGTATGCATTCTGAAGTAAATTAGTCCAGTTGAGGTATAATACTTTGGTTCAAAAATTGTTGCCCTGTGATGAACTGTTTTGTCCAGTTAAAGGGAAGTGTTTAGTAGGTTAGGGACTGGACAGTTCATGACTCCTTGGATCATCCTTTCAGTGACATTTCTTTACCAGATTCCTTAATGCCTTCAACAATGACAGAGCTTCTAAAGTACTGCCTTTATGGAAAAGTTGTTATACATTTATCCATGTATCTGCCTTGAAAAAAAAACATGTTGAACTGTATAGCATATTCATACATCAGCATAGGAAATGTTTTACAACATTTTGTATCATGTCATAACTTTTATATAATTTTTTTCATAATTCTTTTATAAAAACTGCAAAAACTTAGTTCCATGTGAATCACGGCTCCTGGATTTTGGAAGTTAGACCATTTCAGGTACCTTGGTTCAAAAAGTTTTGTCCTATAGTGCACTGTTTCACCCTATTACAGGTTAAAGAAATAAAGAGTTTTAGTAACATACAGATGGATTTGCAACACCTTTATTTTCTCATGTTTTAAGGCTGCCTGTGCAACCAAATTTGCATCTATTACTCTCACACCAATAACCCTATAATATAATCTTGGTATTTTTTTACATATCACCATGCAAAAGTTAGTAGGTATTGACTGATAGCTAAAATCAATTATATTTTAACATAACTCCTTCCTATAACTTGTTCTTATGACTTTTGCTACCTAGTTTTATAGCTACTTTATTTTTCTCACTTTGAAGATAGCTCAATAGGTTTTGAATTTGTTTATAATTCCTCACTTTTCAACTTTGCAGTCAAGAGTTTCAAATAACAGTGAGGCATGGTCTGATTTTTTTTAGCACAGTTGTAAATCTGTGCTAATCAGTTTGTTATTTCACGCTGTCTATCAAGATACAGTATTCATTATAATTGGCAAATTTGGAAATAAAAAATCCAGCTCTAAGTTTTCTGAAAGCCTAATACATTATTTACTTCTTTATTAATGTAGATAACATGATTATGGTGTGAGTCTAAATAATTCAGTATTCAATGTAATGCAAATTGTAAATGATATCGGGACATTTAATGCAACTCAGTTTCTCAGTCAATGTGAAACTAGCACATGAATAATTGAGGTTAACACAGGTACAGTTGCATTTAGACACTAATTTTGTGTATGCAAAAAGGAGAAACGGATGACTTAGTCCTTGGAAAATGGTACTATGTCATAGAAAGTAAATATATATTTTGAGCTGCAGAGCTCAAAAAGCAAAAAAAATTATGAATGTTGACCCTAACCTCAATTGAAATATGCAAGTAAGGTGTGGATAAAACATTCTGCGTCTATCAGAATACGTATGAAGATTTAAAGAAAAACTACAGTTTATTCTACTAAAATATTTTGAGAGACAAAGATGTATTTGTCTGTAAGCTTTTAGAAATGATATTTAGAATTCTTAGTTTTTATTTTGCTTTCTGTAATTGTTCAATGACTTTGCTATCCATCCATTTAAATTTAATTCTTTTTATTCTTTATTATATCTAATATAAAATGAATGTTTAAATATTTTTCCTCTTCCATCAAACTGGAATCAGTTACCATATTTTCCACAGAAAATGAAACTTTAAATAATGTGAATAATCCTATTTTGTGGGATTCATTCACTAATTCAGATCTACTTGTAGTAATTAATTATAGGCAGTTCTGCTTCTCATTGCCTTTAATAATTTTTCTCTTCCCTCTGTGTGTGTGTATTTCTTGTATTCCTTCTCAGGACTAGTTAGTCCTTGACTTACGACTATAATTAAGTCCAAAATCTCTCTTGCTAAGTGAGACATTTGTTAAATGAGTTTTGTTCCATTTTACCTTTCTTGTCACAGTTGTTAAATGATCACTGCAGTTGTTAAGTTGCTAATATGGCTGTTAAGTGAATATGGCTTCTCCATTGACTTTGCTTGTCAGGTCACAAAAGGTGATCACATGACCTTGGGACACTGGGACCATTATAAATGAGTCAGTTGCCATGTGTTTGAACTTTGATCGTGTGACCACGTGGATATTGCAAGGATCATGTGAAAAACGGTCATAAGTCCCTTTTTTCACTGCTGTTTTAACTTTGAAGTCATTAAATGAAATGTTGTAAGTCGAGAACTACCTGCACATGCATCTGAAGTGGACTGTGGCCTACGAAAGCTTATTCAATAATCGTACAATAAATCTATAGGTTTATGGAGAACACAAGAATGTGGGATACCATGCTGAGGGAGGAGTGTACGTCGCTACGAAATGGTCACCTGATCTCAATGCTCCGAGATCGCCGCCAATACTTTTTTCGCTGGGTGGTTCAATCGGACCTAAACCATCCCGTAGAGATGGTGAACAGGAAGATTACATTCTGCTGATCACAGGGACATCGCAAAGTCCCTGATTGATGCAGGAGAAGATCTTTCAGCTGGCGTTAAAAGCTCAGCCCCCAGGCTGATGAAGTAGGGACGACTCCAAACGGAAGATAAAGTGTTTATAGCTGGTGAGGAATTTTTATCCATTTTAAAAGAGCCTGCCTATAAAAAACTTGAAGCTAATTTAAATCTAAGAATAAAAGAAATAAGTGGTGGAATTAAGTTTTGGATGGTTTTGGTCAGTGTGTTATCTTAATTTTTAAATGTTATTTTCATGGATGGAATTTATGCAAACCGTTTGAAATGAGTGGATCAAGTTTTCTTCTAAAAATTTTACTATTACTTTCACAACCTATGGACTAAACTTATTCATCACTACATGTGTCTTTTACTCTTCTCTATTTCATGTAAGAATTTGACCTTTTTTAAAACTTGGAATATTAAAAGATACAAAAAGAACAAAGAGAATTGCAACAATTGTAACAACAAAGGGAGAGATAACTGCTACTTGAAGACTGGAAACTTGAGCACTGAAAACAAAATATTTTTACTTTCACTACTGATTATTCTGGCCTGAAACTTTAAAATCTCACAATTTGTTTATAGAAAGTGATAAGAAGTAAAGCACCATTTATTTATACAAATGTTCCTTTGAAGTATATCCTTAACCAGAGACCTCATGGTGAACCTGGGTGTAACCTTGTAAAAATCTTCCAACTCAGAGCAGCAGCGTTTTAACAGCTGGAAACTGGCTTATTTCCAACAACAGAGAGAAACTCACCTTGCAAGAGATAATGTTTGCAATACAGAAATTATCAAATACATTTGAGAAAATGTTTGAAAAATTAGAGCACCTAATAGAAAAATATGATGAAAAGGATGGAGATGCTTATCAAATGGGAAAAATAGAGGGTAGAGTCCCAAGCAGTAAAGAGTAAAATTACTACAAATAAATCAAATCTGCTGACATCTATGGTGAATGGTTTCTGTCTGGAAATGGAAAAAAATGGAATATGGAAAGGGGAACTAGATGGATAGGAACCCTACCCTAGATGGCAAGACCCAGAAGAAGAAAAAATAAAAGAACTTATGGATTTAAAGGGAGAAATTTTATTAGTAACATCATCGATAACACTGGCAATTAAAGACAAGCTGATTAAGGAAAAAGTAGAAGGGCGTTGAAATTGCATGAGAAAATCAATAAACAAGGAGTTGCAAAGAAGAGTGCATACAAACCTGATTAAAGAGATGATTAGAGGACTGATGCCACGAATGGCAGAAGACATGAGACTGTTTTGATACTGGAAAGATACAGGCTAATAGATGAAAGTGTTTAATCTAAAACTAGTTGGACTTAGTGAAATTTAGTGACAATAGATAGAGTTAAATAAACAATTGAAAATGATAATAATGTATACATATGTATTGGTATAACAAGTAGTAATTGGATATGAATATTGAATGGTACCTATGAAAGGAAGATGAGAAATGGTTTGGTTACATATAAGGATTAATAAAAAGAACTAAATTGTGATAATGGATATAGTCAAATAAAGGAGAGATAATGATAACAATATATATATAGGTATGGGTACAACATGGGGAAATTGGATGTAAATTGTAAACAGTGATTTGGAAAGGAAGATTAGAAATCTTTGTTACTAAATTTTATTGATGTTTAGCTAGAATAGGCCATAAGGAATAGTGTTATTGGGATACTAGAAATAGCAAATGAGATGCCAGTATGTGGTTATGTCTTGAGTTTTGGTATGTTTTATGATGAAGGATGTTTAAACAATTATAGTCAAACGAGATTGGGGGTAGGATGACGGTAATATGTACAAATATATTTGATTAAAAATACTAGAATTAATATGAATCATGGATGACTGTGAAAGAAATGCGCGAAATTTTTTTGTAACCAACTGATACACTTTCTACAGTATGTAAAGATGATTTTTGGTGTTGTGCCTGTTTTGAAAAATAAAAATAAAAAATCTTTTAATAAAAAAGAATGTGGGATACCATGCCAACATTCCTCCCAGTTTCTGCTTATATTTTCTCTTTCGATAGCTTTAGTAAATAGACCCACAAATAAAGTTATTTAGGAAGTATTTACCAGAAGAATTTTTTTTTTACTTCCGACATAAACAAATGAAAGGCTCGTGTTGCGTTGCGATCCAAATGAAGAGAACTACGTCACAAAAAGAGACCATGCTGAGCCACCAATCACCTCCTATGCGAATCTAAAGGAATAAGGAACTCGTCAGCCCAATCAGCCAAGGCAGAGAGGCCGACGCTCCTGCCTGATTCAGTTTCCAGATTAGCCAATCAGAAGGAAACTAATAGTAAGTATAGGCGGGAGACAAGCGCACGCGCACGGATGTCCGTTACTTCCAGGCAGCGCGCGTACGCCGCTGGAGGCAAGCGTGGAGAGGTCGGGTGCGCGGGGTAGTCGCGGTCGTGAGGTAACGCCGGGCGCGAGGCGGTTATCTGTTCCTTTTCGACAAGAACGGAAGGTGCAAGCGCCATTGTAACTACCCAGAGCTCAGCGAGGGGGAAAAAAAAGAATCCTGCTTCCGCCTTAGGTGGCCTCTGAGAGAAACGACCGCAGCGTCAGGTTCGATTATCTTCTAGGCCGCTGTGGGCGGGGTTTATACGGATTTGGCCGGCCCACTCGGGCCCCGCGCATTTTCAGGATGTCGGCACAGGCTCAGATGCGCGCGATGCTGGACCAACTCATGGGCACCTCCCGCGACGGTAAGAATCTGCTGCTTACTAGCCAAGCTAGGGAAACCTCCCGGAGGCATGTTGACGGAAAAGCAGAAAGGCCCCGAGTGATGATTGGCAGGGCTTGTGTCTCGATTTTCTTTTCCTCTCTCCATTAGGGGCGGGCCTCAGACAAGGGTGAGAGACTAAGAGGCCGGGTTATATCGGCACTGATATAAAGGGAAGGTTTGGGTGTACGATTCGTTTCAGGAAACGGGAGAAAGAGTTGTGTATTCGGTAACGGAAGGATGAATATCTTTGTTTCTAGGGCATTAGGAGTGTGACAGGGGTAAGCTCATACTATTCTTGCAAAAGGATCTGGTCTTCATTAGCACCGAAATGTGAAATTGTGCCCATTCTATTTTTTGTCAGCAGACTTACCTGATTAGAAGAAAGGAAAAAGGGTGCTCAGCTTGTTGCTACTGCTGCACTCATATTTTGGTACTGGAAATCTGACCCAAACCAGCATTTCAAGTTAATTCGTATCCCTGATATTAAAATATTTCAGGTGGCTTATTTTAAGCAGTGTGATTAGAATATGTGTGTGTCTGTAACACATTTCTTGACAAATGAATTATTTTTTTTACAAGAATTTGTTTTTTGAAGAGTTTACTTTGACAGAACAGGTATATTTGTGGCGAGCCATTTATTTCTGAATAGCATTTAAAGCAGTTTCTGCAATAAATACTTCAGTCCCTTTTGTGAACACATTATGAAGCAATGTAGTGGAAAAAAGGGAAAATGTTGCATAAAATGTATGTAAACAAAAGAAGCTTAAAATTTCTTCTGTCATAGACTAATCTTAAGAAATTTCTCCCATATTGATTCTGCTTACACAGATTAATGAGTTTTTCCCTTAGGGAAAAAATCACACACGATCACACAGATAAAATGATCATAACTTTTGATGTAAGTAAAATACAGTGATCTCCAGCATTGTGTTTTGCTTGGAAGTGTTTTTTTAGTCATTCATAGAAGGGTGAAATTGGCAAGATAGGAATCTGATTCATTCCCCAAAAAGTTATTTTGTAAACAAGAGACAGATGACAAAGACCTTTTAAAGCTGTGAAATCAATAGCCATCATGCCATTGACTGAAAGAAGTGGGAAGATGAAATCTAGGATTCACACCTTGGGACTTTACAAAGATAGGATGGTAGTAGATGGAGAATTTCTAGTGTGCATGGCTTCCTATTTTTATCCTTTGGAAATGTAATAATTAATTTATCAGTTAGTAAACCGTCTCTTCCTTTTTATTCTAACTAGTTTAAAGCATCTCCTGTATTCCAACACTAATATTAAGCAACTGCTACAAATTTTCTTGTACTCCTACTAACTGGATCAGGGTGTCAATGCCACACACACAATGAACCATGTAGCCTAACATATGTGATAGAAATTGGCCAAGCAGATGGTTCGAGGTTTATAACTGCTGCCCTTCCAACACTGAACAGTCACTTTGCTGTCTGATAGGTTTCATGGGAATCTGGACAACTTTACTACTACTTATATTTAATGTGAGCTGCATATCTCTTAAGATATTTTCTACTGCTACCTTCTTGTATACAATCTATGAGAGTGATGACCAAAGGAGATGCAAAATCAGGACCCTCTCTTCTAATACAGAACAATCCAGGCTTCCGAGATTGTAGAACATAAAACCAGTGCAGCTGGACATCATCAAAAATCTATCTGCCCAATAAAACTGCTGATACTGTGAGTTCTACACTTATATTGTGGAAAATCTGATCATACATGAGTGTTCCATTAAGACCGCAACTTTCAAAGTATCAACCCTGTGTTATATTTAAGGTGAAGGGGTATGTTTTGGGAACATATGACTCTAAACATGTTTTGGTAATTTTATTCCAATCTATAAGGGCTCAGAGGAACTCAGTGATGTATCATCATGAAATGACTCCTTTTGCACTTTTTTCTTAAAATAGGCCATTTCATTCCATGTATCTGCCTCCCCTTTGCTCCCAATACAGTCTGCTTATTCAGTAGTAGTTGATTCACATGATACTCTCTGTTTTTGAAAGACTGTATTTCATGTTTGAATATATAGCTTTGCTTGCCCTGTTTTCATCATCCGCAGTTGGAAAAACAGGATACATGCCACTTCAGAATAGTATCTTCATTGGTATATGAACTCCCAGCAATTATTTGGCATTTTACCTATAATGAATTGTTATTTTGTGCATGGTAATTTAAGCCCATATGTGGTTATTTGCTACACTTGCTACTAATGTATCCCATCTCTTCCTCCTCCCAAAGGGCGTCCTTTTTCTCTAGGAAATGTAAACTGTTTAGAGCCTCCTGAAGAATCAGTTGGGTTGTCCAAGGCTTCTACAAATGCCGTCCTAACTGTCATTGCCAAGAAGGTCTTCCAATCAGCTAGAAATCAAATCAGGCTTTCTATCAATTTTTTTTCTACATATGATAATCGTCTGACAATTTAAAGCTGGATGCTAGACTTTACTAAATCTTTTCTAGTATTTTTACTTTTCCATTCAGTAGACCTTTGTTTACAGCTTACATGCACTGAACACACTTCTCTCCATCTTATAGATGAGTAGAAGGAAGACTTCCAGATAGAAAATACTTTGCACTTCACCAAAGGATATTGTGAAATATTTGTTGGAAGAAATATCAATATAAGAAAAGTTTTTTTCCCTTTCTTTCTCCTTTGATAATTCCATTTGTAGTGTTTCATAAATCAAACCTCCTGACCACACATTCTAGCTCTGGCGTCTGTTAGCAGTTCTGTTTCTGAGATGGAAATGGCTTGCCTGAAAAACATTACAGTTGCTAGCACTCTTGGAAAAACATCTGAAAAAAGGGGCTAAAGAGATTTTAAGGAGATAATTTTGATAACTCAAAATGAAGAACAACTGGAAATACATTACTTCTTAATATCTCCAGTCAGGAGGAAGGATAAATTTAAAGTATTAAAGCAGGGAAACTTTGGTAGCTATAGCTATTGAAATAGCAGAAATGAAGAGGACACAACAACTTCACATCTCTGTAAGACTATTTCTGCCATCTCCACGTCCATGAGAAAAATGAAAATAAGGAGAGGTTTGTTTATTTATTTAGCGTATGGCAAATACATGGACTTATAGTGGTTCAAATGTTAATGTCCAGTCCACCCAGCCATTCAAGGTCAGGGTGGTCTTTGTTGAAAAAATCCAACTGTCAGGGTTCCATAGACATTGGGTCGATGTAAGCGCTTGATGGACATTCGGACACAATGTGATGGATATTTTGTCAAGTACAACAGTCACACTGAGGGATACAGACAAGACCCCACTTAAACAACAAGTCATGGCAGACTCCATGTTGGGTACGGATCCTGTTCAGAGTTGACTAATGCTGGTGAGGAAGGTCAAAACCTGACACCTTTTCTATTGGGTCATCTACGTAACTGCTTGTATCTGGGCGTTCAGTAGCCCATTTGGCTTTCCACTCTGTGTTGATATCGAAGTTGTTATACAGCTGTTGAGCAAGTGCCACAGAGGGCTTCTTGGATTTAAGTCTGCCAATTGATAGATGAGGACAATCAGCGTGCACAGGAAGTAGATTTTTCAAAATTTTGTTGTACTCCTTCACTCAAGGCGGGGTGCCAGCAAGTAGTAGTAGTTTTATGCAACCGCTTATGATCCTCATTGTATCGTTTAGTTTAGTATAGATCTTGTTAGCGTGGCAGTCATTAAGCCAAATGGGTGCAGTATTCAGCTGTGGAGTAGACTAACCCTAGTGCTGATATTCTGAGAGTAGAGGCTGAGGCTCCCCATCTGGATCCTCTTTGTTTCTGGAGTAAATTGTTCCTGGTATGGATTTTAGCAGACATGTTCTCTAGGTGTTTCTTATAGGAAAGTCCGATCCAAAGTTACTCTGGGATATTTGGGGTGAGGATCATAAGGGAGTAAGTTGTTATTTAGGTAGGCCTTCGGGGTGGCATTGGCGAGTTTGTTGTTGAGACTGAAATAGGTGAACACCATTTTGCTGACACTGGGTATGAATCTCCAGTCAGCAAAGAATTTTCCCAGGGACTTCAGTCCTCAGAGAGGAGGCAGTCCAAAACTTCAAAAATTTTATCATGCGCTGCTAGGGCCAGGTCATTTGCATATCCAAATTTACGCCCCTTTGGAGCTGGCTTATCTGACATAAATATTGAACAGTGTGGATGCCAGTACAGAACCTTATGGAAGGCCATTGTTGAGTCTTCTTAGCTTGCTAACATTGTTTCCCATAATTATCTGAAAGGATCTGTCACTGAGGGACAGGATACAAAGTTTGAAGATGGCAAGACAGAAATTTCTGATTTGCACATCAGAAAAAGCAGTTTTAAAAATCAATGTCAGAAATCTTCAGGGCACTGAAATGAGTAAGCTATATGACTATTGAATCAAAAGTCAGGAGGAAGTGAGATAGTATTCAAACCTTGAAATTAGCTTTAAAAGTGCAGGATGTCAAGGTAAATGAAAAATATCTTCTATATATGGTTTTCTAATTCTGTACAAGAATTCTACTTATCTAACCTATCATATTTTTCGGAGTATAAGATGCACTGGAGTATAAAACGCACCAAGATTTTAAAGAGGCAAATTAAAAAAAAGTTTTTGCACTCTGCAGACCTCCCAAAAACAGCCCATTTTTGTCAAACAAAGGGCATGCATAGCCTTTAGGAAGTTTGTAAAGCACTCCGGGGGGGGGGAGGGATTGAGCAAAAAACAACCCGTTTTTCACTCATTTCTGCCCTCTCCAGCCCCCAAGAGCACCCTGAAAGCCTCCTAGAGGCTATGCACGGCCATTTTGGTGAAGGTGGCTGGGTTTCAGGAGGCAAAAAATGCTGTATTCAGTGTATAAGAGGCACCCAGATTTTCAGCTCTTTTTTGAGGGAAAAGGGTGTGTCTTATACTCTGAAAAATACAGTAATTGAGTATGCTTGAATACATATCGTTCCACTGTTCCGCTCTCGCTCACTCATCTCCCAATGCATGGCTCAACTCTAATTATGGAGCCAGGGTACTTTTGCTGCCGCCGCCAGGCTGAGTTGGCAGCAACAGCGGAGGTGCCTTGGCTCTGTAATGAGAGCTGGGCCATGCATCATGAGGCTGGGAGGGGGGTGAGCAAGCGCGGAACAGCTGCTTGCACAAACGCCCCCCCCCTCTCTAGCCATGCAGAGCGCCATTCACTGGCATTTGGAAGATACCAAGCCGCGGGAGCCGGGCGGTGGCAAACAGGCCCTCACGCGGCTTGGCGATATCCCTAGATAAGTGAATGGCGCTGTGCCCAGCTGCAAAGAGGGTTTGCCGGGTGGCTGCTCATGAGCGTGGTCGCTTCATGGCTATTGTGTTGCGCTGCTGCTACAGTGCAACACAGCCATTTGCCCATGAGGCTGTGCCCGGCTCTTTGGGAGCCCGCTTGCAAGAGAGCAGCCACCCGGCAACCCCAAAACAATAAATCCTCCCCCCATAATAAAGCCTATGCCATATTTTGTAGGTAAAAAGAAAATAAGATCCTGTCGTATTTTCGGGGAAACACGGTAGAATGAAGAGAAAGTCATCATGTGAGAATTAGTTCAAGTGTCACAGTTTTTTATGATTAAGACCAATAATTCTCAACTTTTTCTTCACCCACGGGCTCCCTTTAAATACCTCTGGTGGCCACAGCCCATGGCCATGGACTGCCAAAACAGCTCAAGATTTAAATCATAACATTTCTTCACAGACCCCCTGTGATAATATCGGACCCTCTCCAGTGGGCCATGGACCACAGATTGAAAACTACACTACTGATATAGACCAACACAAACAACATAACACAATTCTTTAAAATGAAATAGTAGGCTCTGGGAGTCCTTTATTATTGAATCAGCATTTGTCTGGTTTCAAAGTTCATGTCAAATGAACGTTTTTGGTTTTAAAAAAATGTTTTCTTACTATACAGTACAGTACCAAATACACAAGTTAATGGATGACTATTGAATGTTTGTGTACTGTTTAAGAGCCTTTATGCACTTACTCATTTTATCATATTTATGTTTATGACACTACACTGTGCACAACTATTAGGCAAGTTTTGGAGGATTAATTTTATTACTGAACAACTGCAATACTCTGTCAATCCAAAATGTTAGCAAACCTCAAACCTAAATATTTAAGAAAGTAAAAGTGAGATTTTGGATTTCTTAGAAGAATATGTATGCACAATTATTGGGCAAATATTAGTGTGCAGAATTATTATGAAACTAAATGAAAAATGAAAATTTGCTTATCTTGCTAATTTATTTGCATCTGTTAGTGAGAATAACAAATAACTCAAAATGTATAAATAAATATTTCTGACATTTCAAAAAAGAAAAATCAGTGACTAATATACCCACCCTTCTTTTCAATAACAGTCATAAGTCTTCTGTTCATGGAGTCTGTGAATTCTCCATAATGAGGGGGGAGGGTATCCAGAATGGGGTTGACCTTGTCCTCTCATGATTGGATGATAAGCTCTTTGGGCAACGCTCCCTGGCCAACCGATATTCCCCATATTTGACTCATCCACTCACTGGAAAGCTTGCATCACTCTGGACCTCCAGTAATTTACAAAGGATTAAGGAAAATAAACTTGGACCCGGCGAATCCTGCCTCCCTACATTGCGCACAGCCTCCTCCTGCAAGAACTGGACTGCCACAAGCCCCCTGGGGCGGCATGCTGCCCTGGCCACTGGGTGAGACGGAGTCACTCAGTGAGGACCTTTGCCGGGCAAGCAGGAGGACAGGGCACATGCTTCCTAGAGGCAAGCCCTTGCCGCAGAGGCTTCTCAGGAGCAGGAGCACTCCTCCGCTCCCCTCAGGGGTTGAGCCACGAACCGCAGGTTGTTAAAACGCCCTGGAAAGCCTGCGCTGGCAGCTATCAGCAGTGAACAAGGTGAGAGCCGGAGAGGCTCAGAAAGAGCTGCGGGAGGCAGGGGGAGGCGAGAGAGACAGCCTCTAGCGGCAGCAGCGGCCACATGGCAGCCTGCAAAGGCACAAGCCATTTCCATGTGCTCCAGCAAAGAGGAGCTTTTTGAATTTGGAGCCGGGGGCCATCTTGAAACCACGTGGTCCAAGATGGCAGCCCCCACCAGCTCAGAGGAGGCCGGCAGAAGCCCAGCTCTCAGCCCTCCAGCAACACCACCACCGGAGGCTCTGATGAGTCCTTAAAAAAGTGAGAAACCATCGCAGAGGCATTAGCCAAGGGCGGGGGAGGCAGCAAAGGGCCAAAAGGAGGCTTATCAAGGAGGTTAAAGAGGCAGGCAGTGGATCAATCCCCCCCCCAAGCCTACCTCCTAGATGAATCACAGAGGCAGCTGCCACAAGGCTTGCAGGAAGAACCCCCCCAACCTGAGAACTCCTCCCCCCAGGGGAGGATCCCCTTCGGCTTGTCCTCCGGTGTTACAGCAACCTTGCCTAACGATGTATGCAAGCCCGTTTCTGTCCCTTTTCTGATTGCCAAGCAACAGGAGAATTCCAGAGGCTTCCCCCTTAAGAACTCTCTCCTTTAAGTAGGAGAAAGGGGGGGGGGAGAAGGCTCTCAGAAGGAGGCCGGCCAGCAGCTCTTAGTAGCACAAGCTGTGTTTTTTGTGGCTAATTCTTGAGGGCAGGGCTATGGTATTTGCCCCGCAGAGCCATTTGGGAAGAAGGGGGAGGAGAGGCCCCACGTGGCCCAAGACGGCAGCCCCCTGCAGCCTGGAAAAACACAAGCAGAGGAGGGAGGAGTAATCAGCCCGGCTGCTAAAGGCTGCAGCTCTCAATGGAGGGACAGAAGAGCCTCCAATCAGGTTAGAGATTACCCCTGAAGGCCTTCCAAGGGTGGGGGTGACTAGGCAAAGAGCAAAATACAATGCAATACAATACTATGCAATACAATAGCAGAGTGGGAAGGGACCTAGCAGGTCTTCTAGCCCAACCCCCTGCCTAGGCAGGAAATCCTATACCATTTCAGACAAATGGCTATCCAACATCTTCTTAAAAACTTCCACTGTTGGGGCATTCACAACGTCTGGAGGCAGGTTGTTCCACTGATTAATTGTTCTAACGGTCAGGAAATTTCTCCTCAGTTCTAAGTTGCTTCTCTCCTTGATTAGTTTCCACTCATTGCTTCTTGTTCTGCACTCAAGTGCCTCGGAGGATAGTTGGGCTGCCTCTTCTCTGTGGCAACCCCAGAGATATTGGAACACTGCTATCACGTCTCTCCTAGTCCTTCCTTTCAGTAAACTAGACCTACCCAGTTCCTGCAACCGTTCTTCATAGGCTTTAGCCTCCAGTCCCCTGATACCCTCTGTTGCTCTTCTCTGCACTCTCCCTAGAGTCTCCACATCCTTTCTACATCATGGTGACCAAATTGAATGCAGAATTCCAAGTGTGGCCTTACCAAGACCTTATAAAGTGGGATTAACACTTCACGGGAGCTTGATTCTATTCCTTTGTTTATGCAGCCAAAAACTGGGTTGGTCTTTCTGGCAGCTGTTGCACAGGGTTGTCCACTAGGACTCCAAGATCCCCTTCACAGTTACTACTGTGGAGCAAGGTATTCTGAACCTGTGCACTTCATTTTCGTTGCCTAAAGGTAGAACCTTACTTCATTGAATCTTATTTTCTTAGACAGTGCCCAATGTTCAAGTGTATCAAGATCCTTCTGTATCTTTAGCCTGTATTCTGGAGTGTTGGCTATTCCTGCCAGCTTGGGGTCATCTGCAAATCTGATGAGTCCCCCCACTGATCAGCATTTAACAGAGAGCTAACAGTCATTCTGGCTCCTTCTTATGACTGCTTGAGATAACAGCAGTACTTAAAGAAACAATACTACTATCATGGCATATATATTGCTAACCCAACTGTTAGTTTACACACCTAACACCCTCATTCAAATCACTGATGAAGATGTTGAAGAGTACTGGGCCCAACACAGAGCCTTGGGGTACTCCACTGCATTCTTCCCTCCATGAAGAGGCAGTTCCATCGAGGAGTACAGGTATGTCCGGTTGGTCAACCAGTTACAAAGCCATCTGGTGTGACAATGTCTAACCCACATTCTTCTACTTTATCTAGTAGTAGGTTATGGTCTACCTTATCAGGACTTGCTGAAGTCCAAGTTAACTATATCGATGGCATTCCTATGGTCCACTAGTGTGTCACTGTGTCTAAGAAGGCAATATGGCTAGTCTGGCATGATCTGTTTTTGACAAACCCATGTTGGCTTTGGGCTCTTGATCTGTTTTTCTCCCTTTCTGAAGAGGGGGACCCACATCAGCAATCCTATAGCAGTTCTCCGGTACTCCAGGATCTCTGGTAGATATAGTTCAGTTGTTTGGAGATCTCGTCTGCCAGTTCCTTCAGACCCCTGGGGTGTAACCCATCCAGTCCTGGGAATTGGACTTTGGCTAAGGTAGACAGGGGCTCATTTACCATTTCTTCCCTATCTCATCTTGGGTTCCTAATCTGATTTTTGGGATGCTGTTCTTGATAGGTTGGACTGTTTTATCCCTTTGGGTAAAAAGACAGATGTCAAACATGAGTTAAATAGTTCTCCCTTACCACTGCTGCTTGTCACCTTCTGGCCACTTTCTCCCAGCAAGGGACCAATCGTTTCCTTAATCTTTCTTGTTTTTAACATGTGGGAAGATGCCCCCTTTTGTATTTTATTTCATTATTGTTGTTGTTGTTATTATTATTATTTTACCTTTGCGGCAGGCCTTTCTTTATTGTGAGCCTTATCTTCCCTCACTTCATCTTTACAAGCACTCTAGTGGCTGACCATTGAACTCCTTCTGTGTTTACATTCAGAATATCTCTGTGCTAATCCTAGCCATAGAATCATAGCACCCTTATGGCCGGGGGGAAAAGAGTCAGACAGGCCGGTCCCCATGCCAGAACCCACCACAAACTCAGAATGGGATGTCCGACTATGAGAGATCGCAGAAGCACCTCAGATAGCCTATGATCTTAGACAGCATTCGCTGAGGGCAGAACATATAGCAGGGGTAGAGAACATCAGAGCCGACTGGCTCAGCTGGACCGAGGTGGACAATTTGGAGCGGAAGCTGCAGCCAGCAATCTTCGAGGAGCTGGTGGAGTGCTTCAGACGCCCGGAAGTCGACCTATTCGCCACGCCCCTCAACGCTCAGCTCCCGAGGTTCTTCTCCAGGTACCAGACACGGGGGGCAGAAGGGGTGGACGCTCTGCGAAGCCCCTGGCCCAGGGGTCGTCGGTATGCCTTTCCGCCCTTACCCCTGATCCCCAGGGTCATATGGAAAATCCTTCAGGAGGGGGTAGAAGGGGTTCTGTTGGCGCCTCACTGGCCCTGGAGGCCGTGGTTTGCAGATCTCCAGTCGCTTTCAGTGGAGAGGCCTTGGGGAATCCCCCAGGAGAGGATATCCCTCAACCGGGGGTTGCTGGAGCACCCAGGCCCTCAATGGTTCCAGCTGACCGCTTGGCTCTTGAGCAGAACATCCTGGGGAAAGACCTCTTCCCCCCCAGAGTGATGCAGACTATCCAGACTGCCCGCACACCCTCCACAGAGCGTATCTATGGCTCCATGTGGCGGGCCTTTGCCTCATGGTGTAACTCCCTGGGGTACAATCCTATCCAGTCCTCAGTGCCTCAGATTCTGGACTTCCTCCAGGCAGGCCGGGACAGAGGGTTAGCTCATAACACGATTAGGAGACAGGTTTCAGCCATCTCATCAATTCTCCTGCGTGGCAGGAGCCAGAGCTTGACTCACCATCCTATGGTCAGGCAATTCCTCAAGGGGACTTCCAACCCCAAACCGCACACGGTATTCAGGTACCCTTCCTGGGACTTACACAGGATAGGGGACGCTCTAACAGGCGCTCCATTTGAACCTTTACAAACAGTTTCCCTTAAGTTCCTGACTCTTACGGTGGCCTTTCTGGTGGCCATCACCTTCGACTCCGTCTCACCCAGTGGCCAGGGAGGATCTCTGCGTCTTCCACCAAGACAGGGTGGGGTTACGACTGGATCCGTCCTTCATCCCCAGGGTGGGCCCTTGCTTCCATCAAGCCCAAGAATTGATTTGCCCAACTTCTGTCCAGACCCTTCTCACCCGTTGGAGAAGTGGCACACTCTGGGCGTAAGGAGGGCTCTGAGGATTTACCGCAGGAGAACCAGGCCAAACAGGAAATCCGAAGCTTTGTTTGTCTCCTTCCAACCAGGTCCTGGATAACGAGGTGACTTCCACCACAATAGGCAGGTGGTTGCAAACCTGCATTGCCACTGCGTACCAATCACAGGGCTTACAGACACCAATCATATCACAGCTCACTCCACGCGGAGCGTAGCCACATCCACAGCCTGGGCCACGCAGACATCCCTGGCCGAAATCTGCAGGGCAGCCACGTGGGCTTTCCCCTCTCCCTTTGCTAGGAACTATGAACTGGACTCTTGCCTCGGCAGAAGCCTCTTTGGCCGCAGGGCGTTGCAGGCGGTTCACAGGGCGGGGCCCATGCCTCAACTGGCATGAGGGGGGGACATGGAGCCTCAGGGGTCTCCCTCCCTAGGGACGTGCAGGCTTTGGTACGTCCCATTCTGGATACTCCTCCCCTCTCACTATGGAGAAAGGGCGTGGGTACTTACCTGATAGTGGGGGGAGGAGTATCCAGTACCTCCCTGACTATGTTTGTACGACTAAGTGTTATGTTCATTGTTTTATGAAGTTATATAAATATTGATGTTGATGATAAAGCTAAGAACTGAATTAAGAGTCTGGAGTGAATGGTGCAACGAGTCGGATAGAGCTCTTCATCAAATATGGGGAATATCGGCTGGCCAGGGGGCGTTGCCCAAAGAGCTTATCTGACTCATCCAATCATGAGAGGACAAGGTCAATCCCATTCTGGATACTCCTCCCCCCACTATGAGAAGAGGCGTATCAGGTAAGTACCAACGCCCTTTTCATGATGTTTTTCTTTCTTTCTGATTTATAAAGTTTTATATTTTCGTAACAAATGTATACTATTACATAACCAACATCATATTATATTGTAAATGTTTACATCAATTTGTCTTACCATCAACTCCCCAAAACAATTATTGTCTCTTCTGCTTAAAGAGCCGAGGTGGCGCAGTGGTTAAATGCAGCACTGCAGGCTACTGCTAGATCAGCAGTTCAGCGGTTCAAATCTCACCGGCTCAGGGTTGACTCAGCCTTCCATCCTTCCGAGGTGGGTAAAATGAGGACCCAGATTGTTGGGGGCAATATGCTGACTCTCTGTAAACCGCTTAGAGAGGGCTGAAAGCCCTATGAAGCGGTATATAAGTCTACTGCTATTGCTATTGCTCTCCATACATCATATTTGTACCCTATCCATCACTTTCTTCTCCCTTTCTCCTCCTCCTCCCTACCTCCTTTCTTCCTTCTGTCGTCCTTCTCTTCTCTACTTCCCCTTCCTCTCTCCCTTTTCCACTCCTTATTTCTCTCCTCTTCCCCCCTCTCCTATCCTTCTCTTCTTCCCTTACCTCTCTCTTCTACTTCACACTCTTCCTCTCATCTACCTGGTGAATTTCAGCCTCTGAGCAAGCTCCATTTTATGTTGATGGTATTTATAATTCCTTTTTCGGAGTATAAGACGCCATTGGCTGTGGCCACCAGAGGTATTTAAAGGGAGCCTGTGAGTGAAGAAAAAGTTGAGAATCACTGGTCTAAATAAAAAAAAAACTCTTGACACTTGAACTAATTCTCACATGATGACTTTCTCTTCATCCTATGTATTCAAACATACTCAATTACCGTATTTTTCAGAGTATGAGACACACCCTTTTCCACTGAAAAAAGAGGCTGAAAATCTGGGTGCCTCTTATACACTGAATACAGCATTTTTGGCCTCCCGAAACCCCACCCCTTCACCAAAATGGCCGAGCATAGCTTGTAGGAGGCTTTCAGAGAGCTCCCAGGGCCAATACAGGGCCCTTCCGTTCAGCCTCTCATCGGCCCCAAGGACATTCTGCTACCTGGACGACATACTCCTGCTGTTGTCATCCGTTCCACAAGTGCATCGGGACCTCAATCTCACCATGCGCACCCTTGAACGGCATGGCTTTTCCATCAACCTCCAGAATTCAACATCTGGGCATGGTGATTGACTCCAATATTTGCGAGGTCTTTCTCACGCAGCAACAAGCAGACAGCATACCATCTCTTGCTCGACGCATCAGGGTGTCCAGGTCAGCTTCCATTCTGACTCTATCCCAGCTGCTGGGGAAGCTGATCTCGTGCATTGCAGTAGTTCCCTGGACTCAAATGCACGCACGGGAGTTCCAGTGGTTCTTTCTTCAGTTCAACGACGTAAGGCCAGCTATTCCAAAAGGATTGTGAACATCCCTCCGAGAGTCATCACATTGCTCAGGTGGTGGCAGTTGCCAGCTCTGCAAAGAGGTTCCCTCTTCAAGGATCCAGAGAGTCTTGTCGTAACAGATGCCAGCCTGTACAGCTGGAGCGCCCATTTTCAGACTCACGTGACACAGGGCAGAGCTTGCCCACAATATAAATTGGCTGGAGCTCAGGGCGGCCAGGCTGGTGCTTCGCCACTTCCGCCATCATGTCAAGGGCACACACATACTAATACTGACGGACAACATTGCCACCAAGGCATACATAAACCAACAGGGCGGCACTTGATCAAAGGCCCTGATGTTGGAGGCAGAGGCTCTCAGGCATTGGGCCGAACGCTACCTTGGGTCACTGAAGGCGGATCACATCTTCGGGGAGAACATCTGAAGACTGGCTGAGCAGAACTACGATCAGCAAATCGGAATGGTGACTTCATCCGTCTCTCTTTCACTGTCCGAGAGATTCAGCCTTCCGGCGGTAGATCTGTTTGTCAGTCTGTCGAACACGCAGCTTCCCCAGTTCTTTTCACGATTCCAGTGCCCCGGAACGGAAGGGGTGGACACCCTCCGATGCCACTGGCCTCCAGCTCCTTTATGCCTTCCCACCTCTCAACGTCATTCCCCAGTGATCAAGAAGATCCTCCGGTGCCAAAGTGCTACTGGTCGCACCCCACTGGCCGAGACGATCCTGGTTCGCCGACTTTGTCAACATGTCAGTGACCAAATGCTGATGCATTCCTCAGGAGCAGATCTCTCTCAGCCAGGGGGCCATTCAGCACCCAAACCCTCAGTGGCTCCAGTTGGCCGTCTGGCACTTGAGCGGGACCTCCTGAGGCAAGACAATTTCTTGGACAAGGTCATCCACACCATCCAGGCATCCAGACATCCCTCCATGGTGCGCATCTATGATGTGACCTGGACTGCCTTTTCATCCTGGTGTCTGCCACATCGAATTGTCACCATTGCAGCAATTATTCCACAAATTCTTGACTTTCTTCAAGATGGATTGGACAAAGCTTGGGCCACCATCTTGTCCAGAGATGACTCTACGCCACTCAGCAGACAGCCCAGGGTTCGCAACTTCCTGAAAGGAGCTACCAACTTACATCCCCCAACGGTCCACCAGTAACCAACTTGGTACCTAGTGGTAGTTCTGCAGACATTGACCTCGGCTGCATTCAAACCACTTCGTTCCATCACTTTGTGCCACTTATCATTTAAGACTGCCTTTCTAATTGCAATCGCTTCGGCTCACGAATCTTTGAACTGGCGGCACTATCTGTCAGGGAGGACCTCTGCATTGTGTATCCGGACAGGATCATTCTTCGTCTTGACCCTTCCTTCCTCCCAAAAGCTAACAGCTTATTTCACAGATCGCAGGAGGTGATTCTCCCTGACTTTTGCCCGCATCCCAGGAAGCGAGTTTAGCACAAACTGGACGTACAAAGGACAATACGCATATACATGAAGAGAACAGCCTCCTTCTGCAAGTACGAATCCTCCTTTGTTTCCTTTAAGCCCGCTTCGATGGGCAAGAAGGTTTCCTCCTCGACTATCGGACGTTGGCTGCGTGCCTGCATAAAGCTGGCCCACGAACATCAGGCCTGGCCAGTTCCTCCTCACATCACTGCCCATTCCACAAGAAGCGCCGTGACCTCAGCTGCATGGGCAATGCAGGCGCCCATCGAGGAAATATGCAGGGCAGCAACTTGGACCTCGCTATCTCCATTTATTCGTAACTACAAATTGGGCTCCTTTGCAGCTGCGGAGGCCTCTTTTGGGAGGAGAGTCCTGCAGCGGGTCCTGGCGGCTCCAGAACAACGAGATCTCTCTGCTTCCCACCCTGGGACTTTATAGCAGCGCCTAGGAGAATGACTGTTAGCTTACCTGAATGGTCGTTATCTGGTCGCTGCCGGAGTGTCCAACCCCACCCTGGGGTAATCTAGTGGAGCCGAGTCACCTCTTCTGACAACATAGTTCACCACCTTACGACATCTTCTGGACTCCACATCCTCGTTTTTCAAACTGACTTCCAAAGGGAGCAGGAAGCGTGGCTACACTAAACATTTAAATTCATTACTTGGGCAGCAAGCTGAAGTTAACCCATGCTTAGACACTCCCACAGCACCCAGAGAACGGCCATTCAGGTAAGCCAACAGTCATTTCCCACAGAAAAGAAAACACCAGGAGCCACAAAACCTGGCTAGGCCTTGGCCACACCCACCCAGGTTTTGTGGCTCCCAGTGTTTTCTGTTGGAAATTGGTCCAAATGGCTCTTTGAGTTTTTAAGGTTGCAGACCCCAGCACTAAGCATTCAAGTTTCAATACTTGCATAATAATTGTGCACACAGCGTATATAACTGTCTCATAGACAAATGTTTAAAGAGCTATAGACAGAGATACATTGAGACACGAAGCAGAATCTATAAATATCCATACATCGTTGAAGTAGAAATATAGCCATACAACTCCAAGTACAACTATTGATGATGTGGGTCAGAGTAAATGACGATTGTAGTTCAACTGTACCTGGAGAACGTTGTGTTTTCCCCATCTTTTTTTTAATAGAAGTGCTGCTCATCAAGCTATCAGCATTCTTATTAGCTCAATTATTATAATGGTGTGAATCAAGATTTGAACATATGCGGATAAGCTGGCATAAATACATTATTGCTTCTCTTCATGACATTGTACAAGTGACTACAAAGACTATGTAAATAGTTTGTGATTTTGCTAAAAACTGCAGAAATAAGAGAATCCCACCAAATCGGGCAGCATCTCTTTCAATTTGTGCTCCAGAATCACATTCCTCCTGTCCAGACAAAAATCACACTAAAATTTCTGTAAGTAAAAGTGTTTTATAAAAATGTATGTAGTTAAGTATCCACTACTTGTTAATCCAAAAAAGAATTATTTGCAATTGATTTATAGTTGAAAAAAACTAAGTGCAAGGAGAATGTGTTTAGGAATGGTTACATAATAAATGCAGATATAATTTCTATGCAGTATATTGTAGAACAAAATTGACAGAAAAATATATTGTTGAAACCATTGGAGTGATTTTCTTTTTTTAAAGTTTACTAAAACCAAATACTGCATATAGGGAGGATTTGCTGTAGAAAACATAATTTACAAAACTATCTAGATTTGTTTATCAGACTAATGCTGCCATTTATGAACAGACATGAGTGGCATTAGCAGAATCATATTTTCAGAACAGTCAGAAAACAATATTTCAAAAACAAAAAAAATATTTTAAAGAAATAAACATACCTGTAGACCTATATTTCCACATACGCAGTTCTAAAGATTAAAACAAATATTTATGATCAATGTTCCTATCTATAATGAGATTTGTTTAAATGAAGGTAATTGGTAGAATACACATTATTAAAAATAACACTAGAAAGGGAAGTTTAGATATTCCTTCATTGTGGTTTTTTAAAACTTGCTTTTATTTGTATTTATTTTTTAGCATAGTAATTTCCCAGATTTTCAAGTAATAATAAATTAAGTGAAATATGTATTTTATCTTTTATTTTTATCCTTGATTAAATAAAAAAAAGAAATTATTTTGTGTTAAAGGACTACTTTTTAAATGCAGTTTTGGTATTATGAATTACCAAGAGCACTGTTGAGTGATTATTTATTTAATAATATTTAGTTTTGCATAGTTTTGTAATAAAAATATTCAAAGTGGCTAAACAAGTTTTAATATCTGCATAAGTAAATGCCAAGAGCCAAGGTGGCGCAGTGGTTAAATGCAGCACTGCAGGCTACTGCTAGATCAGCAGGTCAGCGGTTCAAATCCCACCAGCTCAGGGTTGACTCAGCCTTCCATCCTTCCGAGGTGGGTAAAATGAGGACCCAGATTGTTGGGGGCAATATGCTGACTCTCTGTAAACCGCTTAGAGAGGCCTGAAAGGCCTATGAAGCGGTATATAAGTCTACTGCTATTGCTATAAGTAAATGCCAAGTGTAATCTTTCCACTACATGAATAGACTGATTCTACCTACTTGTTATACTGTGCACAGAGATGCATGCACAATTATGCTAACAGAAAAATGTTCTGGTTCATCAGATATAAAAAGTTATTACATGTGTAACTCGTTATTTATTTTTAAACAATTGATGCTTTTTTCTGTAATATTTTATGTCCTACTTTTTTGAAACATAACTTCTGCTGAATTAGGAATTTGAGGGATTTGTATAATTGGTTATGCAAGTATTCATTTAATAACAAGAATTAAAGGCTATTTGATTGATACACATGCGCACACATACACACACACACAGTCATTTTTGCTTTTTTACGTGATAGGGAAGCAGTAATCTGGACGACTATCAGGAAGTGAAAAATATAAGAGTTTCCTTTCTGAGCTCTTGAATTCTTTAGATTATTGCTGCTCCACAAACAGAAACCTCAATCTTTAATTATTGAAAGAGTTACGTGTTGACTTTCATGTCGTCTTTGTGGACATACTTCTTACACTATCTGTAATAAGGATACCAGATTAAAATATTATAATGTAATATACATGTAGATTGGTTCATGTTGATGCATTTTCACGTGTTAATTTTTTACAATTTCATTGTAACAAACATTTTTATGCTAAGATAAAATCAGGATCTGTATAGGCTAAGGAAGATTTCAGTAATAGTACAATAGGAATATCAGTAATGTTACTGCGGTACTGTATTTTTCGCACTAGAAGACGCACCACACCATAAGATGCACATTAGCTTTAGAGGAGGAAAACAGGGGGTGGGGGGAATCTTCCTCTGCCTCCCAGCATCCATCCGGTATTCATCTGGCCAGTGTCCTTGCAGCAAACAGCCTGGTCAGTTTCAGCACGTTATCACAGCCCAACAGGTGGCTCGTCAGGGCTCCGCTCCCTTGCACCCACCATGAGCCAACTGAGCTGAGCTGCTGCCGCTACCAGAAAACACTGGAGCCTTTGCTGCCAAGCAGCTGATCAGCGGTTGGCTCGACTCCCCCGGAATACTGCCGATCAGCTGTTCTAGGCGGTGGTAATCCCCACTGCCTAGAACAGCTGATCAGCGGTATTCTGAGAGGCTGATGCAACTGCCGATCAGCGAAGGCTCCAGTGTCTCCTGGCGGCGAGCGGCAGCAACAGGCTGCACCAACCCTCTCCCCCGCAATATTCATTCTATAAGACGCATAAGCATTTCCACCCACTTTTGTGAGGGAGTGTGTCTTATAGTGCAAAAAATACAGTAATTATACTGGTAGGAAGTGAGATGGGAAGGAAATAATAGTTTATATGAAACTAATTATCAAAATGAGATAGTTAAACATACTGTATTTTTTGGAGTATAAAACGCTTCCAAGTATAAGACGCACCTACGTTTGGGGGAGGAAAACAAGGGGAAAAAATCTGCCTCCCAGCCATTTGCCTTCTAACAGCAAACAGCCTTTTCAGTTTCAGTTTAGCCTGATTAGCACAAGGGGGAAAAAATCTGCCTCTACCTCCCGGCAGTTTGCCTCCATGCAGCAAACAGTATGTTTCAATTTCAGCACAGCCTGATTAGCACAAGCAGCTGATTGTTGGTTGGATCGGCTTCCCGACAATCAGTTGTTTTAGTTTGCAGAGACTGCCATACTTTATTTCCACCTCATTTTCGGCCTCCAGGCGCTCCATTTTCCACCTGTTTCTGGTGGCGGGGATCGGAATGGGCAGAAAATGGGGCACGTAAAAGCCGAAAACAGGGTGCGCAGAGGTGGCAATAGGCAATGGCAATCCCTGCAGCCTGAAACAGCTGAGGGTCAGGAGGCTGATCCAACTGACAATCAGCTGCTTGTGCTAATCAAGGAGGCACATTGCTGGGAGGCAGAGGCCAAAGGTTGGGGGCCAGTGGGGGGGGCAGGACTACATTTGGTGTATAAGACACACCCAAATTTTCACCCTCTCTTAAGGGAGAAAAAGTGCATCTTATACTCCCAAAAATATGGTATCTCTTTATATATTAAAAAAATTGAATGCTTACAATGGAATGTTAATAGAATGTCACCTGAAAAAATACGCACACTTTTATTCTATTGCTCTAGAAAAATATGTAGTTAAATTATGTATTGTGGACAGATTTAATATTTACTTATATGTATTGGTAATAAACATGAAATTTGATTAGTATTTCCAGATTCCTCTAAATTATCATTTGGTGGAAAACACATGTTTTAGGAAGCTAATTGTTATTATCATGAAATTATGTTGTAAATTAAAAAGTAATATAGGAATTGACTTCATAGGTTTTTGTTGTCTTTTAAATGAGATGCAAGTAGTATATAATTGCTTCCATATTTATAAAGTAGTGAAATATGGTTTGGGCCAGACATACTTTTTAAAGGAACTTATTGTTTCTAAAGAACACTAAACTTGTTCATATTTATTCATTGTGACAATTGCAAAAATACCCTGATGACATAGAATATACAACAGTAAAAAGAAATGCTAGTTCCTATTTCTCTTTCAGTTACCATTGTTATTCAATGTTGACGAACAATCTGTATTTCAAAATTTGTGTTTTAAAATGTTTACAAATTGATAATCCATGCAAGTATATTTTAATACTGATTTTGCATTTTGAGATAAGTTTTATCTGGAAACAAATGGATTTTTAAAATGAAAAGTGTTTTAAGCAAGGCTGGAAATATATTTGAAAATCTAGGTACTGGGATAACATTTTTAAGCAAATTCCTAGGTTGCTTAAAGCGGAAGATAAACAGAACATAGGGGCCTAGTAATCAAAATATTTTTCCAGCTATAATTTAGTTAACTTTTCCTTAAAAAATCTCCCTTAAATACAAAGCTGACTCGTTGCTATCAGGCACAAATACTTCAGATTTCCTATTACTCTTTACCTTCACAATGTATTTCTAGACACTGTAATTAAAATGCTGGCAGAGTTTATTATATACAAACTGAACAATATAGCCCCTTGTTTTATTTATAAAGGTTCAATGTATCTATGCCTGCCTACTTCATTCTGCAAGGGAGTGTCAGAAAGGCCCCGCATTCGCCGAGCCGTGAGTTATTGCTAACTTTTCAGATGTGTTAATGTGGAACCAACAATTTGTGTCTTTAAAAAGAGAGGAAAACTGGTGGGAAAATATCCCAGTTCCTCATTTTCTGCAGTAGTAGGTGTGGATTTTAAAGACAATTCTAAATTTTCATTAGTATAAAATTACTAAATCTAAAAACCCAGCTTCTGAAAACCTATTGTTGAACTACTCTGAAGCTTGAATTGCTTATTTGACTAACCTTGATAAACATTGATACCAGAAACAAATACTTGAGCAGAGTACAGCCCATCTGAAAAAGTTACATCATAGTTCTTTTTTAGGGCAAGTAGTTATACTGGAATTGCATAATAGGCTGGTTAGATTAAAAATTTGAAGTGTAGAATTGTTGCATAGGCTTAAATTCTTCCAAGTTTATGAGAATAGGGTAGTGGCTACATGTTTTTATTGTAAACCTTTTTCCTTTTTGAAATGAATAATGTTGGGATAAAGTTTCCAAACTCTTGGTTTTTTTTCCCAGCAGTGATATTCTGCTTCAGTAATTCACCAGTAGGTTTTCATTTTATATAATCCTAATTTAAAATCCATTTAAAAAAAAACCTGGAAATACAAGGATTGTATCTGGTTCTGCATCTTTAGACTGAAAATACAGTTTATGGAATTATATTTTTCAAATCTGAAACAGCGAATATGCTGCTGCCCATTGTCAGGGGAGAAACCTGTAATAAATCAATAGCCAGTGTTTTGCCTTATCATTTGGATAAAAATTTTCCAACCTTGTTTACAGATGTGATATCAAACTTGAAATTGAATTTCAATA
This sequence comes from Thamnophis elegans, assembly GCF_009769535.1. NCBI lineage: Eukaryota > Metazoa > Chordata > Lepidosauria > Squamata > Natricidae > Thamnophis > Thamnophis elegans. Next base: position 33,677,897 of record NC_045547.1, on the reverse strand, counting down.
TGTGGTAAGCAGGTTGATGCTTTGGGGTTTATAAAAGTTTGTAAAAGTTCCAATTTATCTTTAAATGTTATATAATCAAATAGAGGAATTCAGCTCTCTTGAATAATGCTGTTTGCAGGCATTGTTTTCCCAGTGATATAGTACAGATTTGTTTTTGTTTTTAAACTTCAGTATGTGTTGCTCCTGCCGGAAGTAAATGGATCAGTGCTACAGATTATATTTTGAAGAATTGACAGCAGGAATTCAATAAACATCAGAAAATGTAGTATAAATGTTTTGAATGCTGTTGATGCTAATATAAACAATTTTACTAGGAATATTAATTTATGCCTGTCATAAATTTGTTTTAGAAGCTATGAATTTTCATCCAGTGTAGAGTTATAAACTTTCATCCATTACGGAAGTTGAAATGATATAGTCCTAATATTTTTCTTTTTGTGAAAAGTAGAATATTCTTTTAAACAAAAGTGAAGTTATATGAAAAGTATGAATGCTTTATACAATATTACATGATTTTCTAATCGGAAATGTATACTTCTATTTTGCAGGAGATACTACACGTCAGCGAATTAAATTCAGTGATGACAGAGTGTGCAAAAGTCATCTTCTCAACTGTTGCCCTCATGATGTCCTCTCAGGAACAGTGCGTATTCTATATTCATAAATATTATAGCCATAAATATTAAATTATAAGTTAAGATATATATTTATCCCTGCAGAAGTACTCAAACTAATTAATCTTATTTTTGATGGTGTATTTACATTGTAAAATTAAGGTATAGGGATTTGCAACAACTGGGTTAGGGCACAAATATGGGCATGTATATCGGACATATGAGCACAAAATAAGTCAAAAACAGATTTTTCTGAGATAATGTAATAGCTGTTGCCCAAACCCAGAAAAGGACTCTGCTTTTTAAGAGTTTATGACGTGACTCAAGAATCAACATAGGTCCTACATAACTTTTTTGCTTTGAATCCAGATTGTTTAATAAAATACAATATGTTGCATTATTTTTATGCTGAAATTGGAAATAAAAATCAATATGAAGCATTTAACAAAAACATAAAACCTGGATGAATCAACAAATGCCAGTTTTTACTCCTCCAAAATACTAGTATAGAAAATTATCTGAATGGTTCTCCAGAATTCAGTTGATGTAGTAAATACATGTACTTTTTCACCAAATTAGAAACCTATTATTTTTCATGCTAATCTTCAATTGAAAGATAGAAAAATTTCTGTGTTTTTCATGTACTGTTATTTTGTTTGTCCATCTTTTTTAATTATCAGCTTTCTTTGCAAAAGATATTACTCCCTTCCATTCCCTTCTGCAGAATACATCATAACTTTAAATAAAAAAGCAGATTTAAAGTCTGAACTTCAGAATTAGAGACATCAAGAATTGCCTTTTCTATATTTGTTCATTTATACTCTTTGGGTTAATATTAATACTAATTATATTTAATAATAAATTAATATAATTCATATTTGGGATAAAATTGTTTATCACAATGTAAGCCAATGATTTAAAATTGATCATACCTTATTAGTGGTAGAATTCATATAGTAATGGAATATTATGCATGTGTCGTAGATTATTGCATTCATAATTTAAATACTTCATATTAAAACATAGACTGGAAAACAGTTGCCCATGGTATAACTTGTAAGAAACATTGCACACAGTTTGACTTCAATGGCACCTGATAAAATTGTTCCAAGGAATGTTTTGTTCTTCAAATTGCTATTTGACTACCTCTGGGCTATTTATTTTTATACTTTTGCAAGTATATATTCATGGAATGTTCTTATTTGACAAGTTTTATTGTAAAAGTCTAACTCAGTATTTTCAATGTAACTGAATTGGGGGATATAGAATAATTTCTATGATTATGATTAGTTTTTGCTGGTCTTAGAAAAAGTCCACAGTTATAACATACAGAACTGAAAAATAGAAATTCAGTTTTAACTTTAAGAAAAATCCTAAATATCTAAATAAAATTATTATACATCTCTCAAAAAAGGAGAAAAATAAATAACAAATTAAATTTTAATTCATGCATTTGGAAACTTTTTAATTAACTGCTAAGAAATCAGTAATGCTATAATGTATTATTTTCCTATTATTTAAGCAGTTAGCATACAAAAATGCCCAGAGATGAAATTTACCTTTAAATGCAGAATATTTAAAGATTTACAGCAAGATAGAATAGACTTGTCACTATGAAACATGCTATAATTTAAATCTAATTTTTCTGGCTAAACTATAACTTAACAGATTTCCAGATTTATATAGTCCAGAATTGCAAGTATTCATTTAAGAGTCTTTGTTAATATATAACTTTTTTCCAAAGGCCATCCAGAACCTGTGCTTTTTTACTGCTTGTGGCTCTAATTTTAAGTCTGCTTTTACAAAAACTGTATTCAGCATCTTTAAAGTTCTATTGCTTTATCTCTTTTTGCCAGCCTCAAGCTTTTATTGATTAATTGATTAGATTATCCTATAAATTTCAGGAAGGCTTTGGGGTGACAATCTGCCTATAGCAATAGCTCACTAAGGTGGTTCTGTCACCTTAGTGGGCTATTGTGAGAATGAGTGGCTTGATTGCACACAGTGAATTTCCAAGAGTACAAATGGACTTAGGTCTATGTCTTTTCAGTCTAGATCTTAATAACATAACAACACTGGATCTGAACAAAGTGAATGCTGAATCTAGATTAAATTGGTAATGCTAGAGTTCTGCTGAAGTCAGTGATATATCCTATTTTTTGTTAACTTGTTTTCATTGATTTAAAATGGTTAAAACGTTTAAATACAACAAAAGATAATTCTGGAGGCATTGAAATGAAGATCTTTTATGATCGTTACTTTTTATTCATAATGGAAGGGAAATATCTGTACATTTGGCATTTTTGGTTCCCTCTGCATATTTTGATGTTGCCTTTCACCATCATTTCTCTAAAAACCTTTGGGTTTTTTTTGTTCATTTCTTCTGATTTATAATACTTGAAGAGTGCTGTCTTGAGCAAATTCACTGGAGAAGATATTGAAGTTCTCTGTCTACCTTCAGAGAATGATAGCTGGAATCATATTTATTTAAAACCAAATCCATGTCATTTTATGAATTTGTTTAATATGTATTATTGTGGTAGTAATAAACACAACATTACCACTTCTATTTAAAGTACTAAACTGATATTTGCATTTTGTGTCACACTGGCATACAAGAAGAAGAGAAAGCAAAACAAAGTGAAGAAAATGTATTGTGTATTTTATTTAATCTATAAAGTGGGAAAGAGAAATGCCTCTGAGTCAATATTGACTCCTGGAAACTTTCTGGACAATTCCCTGACGTTTTCTTGGCAGGATTTCAGAAGTGGTTTGCCATAGCTTGCTTCCTAGGACTGAGAGAAGTCTGAAGTCTTGAACTCAGTCTGCTAGTTTCTAGCCTGTTGGCGTTCTCATGCATCTGATTTAGAGCACTGTATATAAATTTTCTTGTCTGCAGCCTAAAAATTTTCTATATATATTAAAATCCCTTATACATAAAATGTGGCTACTGGCAAGGGAATTTTTAGCATACTCTTCTATGGTGTTGATAACAGTTTTAGCATGTAATGAACTCTTCAGAATAGATCTAGATACTGTCTTCACAGATTGCCTAAACTGTGGTTTGCTGAATAAGCCAGTATCTAGATCCATTCTGAAGAGGTCATTACATGCTAGAATTGGCTGCATTTTCACAGCTGCTCTTATCAAAACACAGAGATAAATAGTGTCACAAAAGGGGTGGATAAAGAACAAATAATGACATCAGAGGAAACAGGTAGATTTGCAAAACAATAATTATAAGGTTTTATTTTTTATTTGGCATAAACCTCTGACATATGATTTAATGAAGGTTCAAACACTTCAGAACATGTGTATTATTGGGGGGGAGGGGGGACCTTCCAAATAGTTCTTATGTCTGCAGTCTTACATAGTACTCCCTTCTCTTATTTTTCCTCTACAACTATCATCATATGATTAAATTGGGTTGAGAGAAAGTGACTTGAGAGATAGTTTGGTGTAGAAACCAGAGTACCGTAAGTTTTAGTCCTAACTTAGACATTTCAAGCTGGCTAGATAACTTAAGATAAGTCATATATTGAGCCCAACCCATTTCACTATGTTGGGGAAGTTTAGAATATTAATAAGTACACTGTTTGAGTTTACCAAAAATAAAGGCGAGATAAGCAGAGACTTTAAAAAATAGAGAAGAATGTACCAGGCAATCAATAGTGCACTACTAGAGAAAGAGCTATCAGGCAACTGGGCATAACCTCATGACTATCTGCTGCCCGGTCAAGAACAACCTTGGCCTGTGTGGAGATTGCCAGGGTAGGAAGATCAAAGGGCAATCTAAGGAAATGGAGCTTCCCTATACATTTTTTGTGAATGTGGAGAATAATCCATCTCACATATGTTACAGTGCATACGATGTTCTTCAACATGCACAGAGGAAGACTCATATTGGTGAGAGAAAATGCTGTTGATGTGGCCTAATACTAGATGAATGTCATCTAGTTTTAATCCTATTTATTTTCAGTACTTTTCATATGTGCTATATCTTTATGACCTAATTTACACATATCTTAGCTGCTCGGTATTAGATGGTATATGTCCATAATTTTAAGATGCTTCTGACATGAATAAAGTGAAAAGCACTTAATGTGCATCATTACTATTATTATTTGAAGTTATATCCTCTTACCTTATTTTTCCCCACCTCAAATAAAGTAAATTGGGCCGAGAGAAAGTGATTGACCCAAAGTCACCTAGTGACCTTCTGTGGCTGAAGGTTGACTGGAACCTGGGTTTCTACTTCCTAGTCCAACATCTCAACCACTAAATTGACTCTCAGTTAATCAAAAGTATTCTCTATCCTTTTACCAGTTTTAATTTATCATAAAATAGTATTTTGATTGTGATATTACTGATAATCATAAATATTGAAGGTAGTCTTTCACATAGAATCATTTTATCATAAGATTTCTAAAGTGTACATTCTTTAATGCAGTTCATATCAAAAGTCTTCATTATTAAATCTATGTATTGGAATGATCACTTACTCCTTGGTATACTGGCTAGTGAAAATAGAGAATTTAATGAGTTTTGATGTTTTTATTATAGACAGTGCTAAAAATTATGAAGCAGTTTTCTAGTTCAAGAACTTTTTGCAAATGATTACAAGTAAAATAGAGGTTATATCTCTAAATTGTCTATTTGGACTCGGATCTTTCACTTGCTTTATCTTTTTTCTTGTCCACACTTTACCTGCCCAGTAGTACTATCTATATTCTCCTACTTACATTAGAGCTAGAAAAGTAGGCAAAATTTTGGTGGCTTTATTTAGTGAGCCAAGGAAGGAAAGAAACTGATGGTGGGGAATAAGGGGAATCCAATGAACAATTAATAACTAGGTATCCCCAGGCATAAATTATAGTGGAAGAAGAATCAGGCAACTTAGTTGCTAAAGAGAGCTTTGAAAGAGAAAAGAGAAATTCTGAGTGTTTCATCTGCGATGTATATAGCCACCCAAAATCACCTTATTAGTGAGAGAAGTGGCATATACATTTAAATAATTGCTTTATATATTTTTATGAAAGCTAAATGCATATCGGTTTTAAATTATATTATAAAATATAAATTTTGTATTTCATTTCTCCCTTGTCCAAGTTATGGTACCAGCCACTTTAAACTGTAAACCTTTGTAATAATTTTGTTTATTTATAGAACATACACGGCTTCCCTTCTCACAATGATTCCAAATGGTAAAAACAGGCATAAAAACAAACCATTGTTTCCATCAGGCTCCACACCAAATAGCCTCTTGGCTCAAGCTCTAGCCTACCCCAATGATTTATTTCATTATGTATTAATGTTTTTATTTTATAATTTACTTTATAATTTTACAGATAGTCCACGACTTACAACCACCATTGAGCCCAAAATTTCCATTGCTAAGTGAGGCTGTTGTTAAGTGAGTTTTACCCCACTTTACTATCTTTTTTGTTACAGTTGTTAAGCAAATCACTGCAGTTGTTAAATGAATCATGCGGTTATTAAGTGAATCTGGCTTTGCTTGTTGGAAACCGGTGGGAAGATTACAAATGATTATTACATGTCCCCGGGACAGTGCAACTCTCATAAATATATGTTGGTTGCCAAGTGCTCAAATTTTGATCATGTAGCTGTGAGGATGCTATAAATAGCTAGTAAGTGTGAAAAATGGTCATATATCACTTTTTTCAGCACCATTGTAACTATAAGCGGTAACCAAACAAATGGTTGTAAGTCAAGGACTACATGTATAAGCCATTCCTATAAGTGCTTAAAACAAAGTACTATACCCCATTCTAATTTAGGATATCTCTCAGAGAATAGGGTTTTTTATCACTCTTCTCTACCCATCCAGCAAGGAGATTCTACCAGTCCTTGTAAAAGGATTTATTCAAAGTGGGCAAGTAAAGAATCAAGCATCATTTGTTCTTATGAAAGGACATACCCTGTTTCCCTGAAAATAAGACCACCCCAGGTAATAAGCCCAATCAGACATTTGAGCGCATGCACTAAAATAGACCCCCCAAAATAAGCCTCCCTGAAAATATTGCAACACAACAGCAGCCCTGAGGTGACCACGCTCGCCACCTCCTGCACCTCAAAAATAATAAGACCTCCCCAAAAATAAGGCCAAGCGCTTATTTTGAGGGTAAAAAGAAAACACCCTGTCTTATTTTCGGGAAAACACAGTATATTCAAACCTTGTTTTTAATGGGACTTAAAAGTAATACAATAGTGAACCAGTTTGGTGTAGTACTTAAAACATCAGTTCTAGTTCATAGACCCAGTCACTCTGTTTCAGCCCTGGGAAGAAGACAATGGCAATCCACACTGAATTTGAAAAAAGTAATACAATGGATATTATGTATATTTCCACACTGTATAAAAAAATTAAATAACTTGGTCTGTAACTTGATTTGTTAAGCGCACTAGCTTATAAGGAAAAGTATGTAAGAACTGAAAAAAAGCTCTTTCTTCCCAGGAAGAATTTCTCCTAAGAGTGCTGTATTTTTTATTTGTGTATTGATCTACTGTTCCAGTATGATGTCACTGATCACTTTTAAACAAAATTTGTGTAGTAATTTAAAATATATTAAACAATAGATACTTTTGAATATTGAAATAATATAATTTGTATCCATTTAGTATTTCCTTGTAAAATTGTTCTTTTGTTTTGTCTTGTGTTTCAGAGAATGGATCTTGGAGAATGTCTGAAGGTGCATGATTTGGCGTTAAGAGCAGATTATGAAATTGCATCAAAAGAGCAAGACTTTTTCTTTGAACTTGACGTATGTTCTATCACCAAATTATTTTTATATTATGAAGAATGGAAAGAGAATTGGTCAAATTGAGGTCAAATTTATATTTACCTACAAAGAAATAGAAGGAGACTAGTGTCGATCTATTTCAAGCTATTTAGCTCTCATCAGCTAGCCCTACCCTTTTGGGATTCGAACCCAGGCTACTTACATGTTAGATGGATGTATTAACCTCTAAGCCATTGGCTCTCCTTGCTTTGTCAGCTATACCAGGGGAGAGATTTGTTTATCAGGGCAACCTGGTCTCCCCTAATATGGGACAGCATACTGCTTTCACCTTTCAGCCCCAATCCAGGAGCCTTCACAGGCAGTTGCTTTTGCAACATTTTTTGTGTTAAATTTATATTTACCAACAATCTGAAGCAACTACCTGCAAAGGTTCCTGGATTGGGGCTGAAAGGCGAAAGCGGAAGCAGTATACTTTGTCCCATATTTAGATAGTCCAGGTTGCCCTGATAAAAAACAATCTCTCTCCTTGTATAGCTGACAAAGCAAGGAGAGCCCGTGGCTTAGAGATTAATACATTTACCTAACATGTAAGTAGCTGGGGTTCAAATCCCAGAGGGTATGGCTAAATAGTTTGAAATAGAGCTATACTAGTCTCCCTTTATTTCTTTGTCGGTAAATATAACTTTAAGACTAAAGCGGAAGCAGTATGCTCCGTCCCATATTTGGGTAGACCAGGTTGCTCTGATAAAAAAACATTTAATTTGTTCAAATTGTGCATTATTTAATATAGAACTAATTTAGAATTTCTGACAATTATTAATAAAGTGTGCAATTATTTGAAGCTGAAGTGAGAAAGGTGTTTCATTTGAAATTAAAATGTAAAGAGCTTCAGACTTGCACATGATCTTAGTACTTTGAAGAAGGCATGCATTTTCCTAGTGACACAGGGTAGTTACACTGTCCCATTTATCTTATAAATAAGGAAAAAAGTGGAGCACACACTAAAGGCAATAGATTGCACAATAAAAATCACAAACTTTTTCTACAATAAAAAGCTACCCAGAATCCCTTTTAATAAAGATTTTACACATATACACATGGAGGAATTGAAACATTGAATACAGAGCCTTTGAATTTCTATAGTAGATTTTCTGAAACCATCATCACATGATAGTTAATTTCTTAGGATATTTGAATAACTTGAATCTTTGAGATGTGAAATCTTCATTCCCATTTCAGTTTTATTTTAATTTCTGTTAACTTGTCGGTTCTAAATCAGTGATATATGCAACTCAATCCTCAAAATGATTGTTCTCATCTGTTTGAATATTTGTGAATACAAGTGTTGATGTGATTATTACCTTGAAAGTAAGAATTCATGGTCTCAATTTTATTTGTTTTACAGTCTTCCAGAAAAGTATAATTAAAGTATAATTAAACCAGCAATGTATACATTTAGTATTTAGTTCTACTGTTAACTTTTGCATTCTGAAAAAGTGCTTATTTCTAGTCAGTATGGTACTTTTCTGATTTATATGGTAGGCGATGGATCACCTGCAATCATTCATTGCTGACTGTGATAGGAGAACTGAAGTGGCAAAGAAAAGACTGGCTGAAACTCAAGAAGAGATCAGTGCTGAAGTGGCAGCTAAGGTAAGTAGTTAATATTCACTCACTACAAGGTTTTCCCCAAGGATTCTAACTTGATTTTATATATAGCATTTATATAAAAGAATTTTGGAAGTCCCATTTTATATCAAATTAGAAGGTAACAAAAGACAAGGCACAAAACTACACACAGAATTTTTAGTTGAGCAAAGATTTGATTATTTTGGTTTTTAGTTTTATGTAAGAGTGCATACAACACATAAGTATAGATGCCTACATGTACATATTTGTGTGTTACCATCAGATATTTAAATTGAATAAAAATGGGATATATTGGGGAGGAGCAATGAATGCAAAATGCAAAGTTATTTTTTTTCCTCAACTGTGTGAAGAGGCAATTGAATGTAGCTTCTTTTTTGCCTGCCTGTCTGTAAGGATAAACACTGTAGTGCCTTAAAACTACAACTCTCACAGTGCATTGCTACTGGTGTGGCTGGATGGGGCTTTTGAAGTTTGAAGTTTTGAAAGACACTAATTATCTATCTCTGCCTTAGTGGTATGAAGATACTTTTGTCTGTAAAGATAATCTGAGCGGAAATGAAACACTTCCTATGTTACAGTCATGTTTATTGAATATTAATTCCTTTTCAGTGTTGAAAATTTTGAAATGTTGCTCCTTATTTATATTCAAGCACTATAAGCATCCTATATAAACATTTCTATTTATTATTGTTCAAATCTGCATATTGCATTCATAGCATAATAGACCAGTGTACCCTGGAAAAGGGAATGGCTAGCTGAACAAAAGTACTGCATTGTTGCAGTGTCTTATTGCTTTATATTGATATGGCTTCTACATAATGAACATTAGTAATATTAGCAAATCTAAATATTGCTTTTCTCTCTGAAAGGCTGAACGAGTCCATGAATTAAATGAGGAAATTGGAAAACTGCTTGCTAAAGTGGAACAACTTGGAGCTGATGGAAATGTGGAAGAGTCTCAGAAAGTAATGGATGAAGTAGAGAAAGCAAGGGCAAAGAAAAGAGAAGCAGAGGTAATCTGATCATGTACAAAAGTATATTCTTTCAGTCCTGGAAGGACAAATTCTTATTTGTGGAGTTGATAATTAAAAGAATATTTAAACTATATTCATTAAATACACAGTGCACATATACACACCAATTGTTTAACTTTATTTTATTTGTGGCTCATCTCAATTGTATACTAGGTACAATGAACTTGTGCTACTTCTTTCCCTTTATGAAGCCTGGAACATAGAGAAAAGAATCCTTCTGCATGTCAGAATATTTCCTTAATCTGATTCTGGTAAACTATCACTAGTTATATCCCTAAGCAAAGTACCAGAAGGATTAAAACATTCATAAAAGGATGGAATATACTCAGTGGTTTTCATTTGCCACAAAATATTGTTTCAGTTGGGAAATACATTTTTTTAAAGGGAGTGAAGAAAATATTTGCTTATTTGCAGATAGCAGTTATTACTCTTATAATACCTTCTGTTTCATTTTAATCGGGAAAACTAGCACACAACATACACAAACAATCAAATTAATCAACTATTGTTGATTCTGTACTAAGAATGTAAGTTGTTCAGAGCTTAAGAGACATATTATGATACATCTTCTAGGAAGTGTACCGGAATTCCATGCCTGCTTCCAGTTTCCAGCAGCAAAAGCTACGGGTCTGTGAAGTATGCTCAGCCTATCTTGGCCTACATGACAATGACAGGCGGCTTGCTGATCATTTTGGAGGAAAGCTGCACTTGGGTTTTATTGAAATAAGAGAAAAGCTTGAAGAACTAAGGGTAAGTATATATTACTCTTTTCCAACTGTTATGAACTGTTACTTATCAGACTACTTCAGTAATGTCCTGTTGATACCACACTTGAAATTAATATGAAGAAGCTGAGAAAGAGGAGCTTCCTCAAAAAAATAGTATAAATAGCCCTTTATTACCTTTCAAACAAGAAATTAAATTTGTATTTAAATGACTAAACCAGAGGTGTAGAAGTGTAGTTCCAAAATGTCTATGGAGATTCTCAGTCATCCAGGTCTTGGTTGTCCCAAAGGTGCTTTTTCAAGAGGCAACTGGACTTTCTGGAGTGGTTTTTTTTAAGACGTTTCACTTCTCATCCAAGAAGCTTCTTCAGCTCTGATTGGATGGAAGGATTTATACTCCTTGCAGACAGTTGGTCGGACCACTTGAGATTGCTACTGAGTCACAAAGGTGTGTTTTTGAGGAGGCAACTGGACTTTCTTGTTTTTTTCTTTGAAGATATTTCCCTTCTCATCCAAGAAGCTTCTTCACCTCTGACAAGATAGTGGGGAATGGAAGGATTTATATTCCTTGCAGACAGCTGGTCGTTTGCATCCCTTTAGAGGATCATTGAAGCACTTGGAGGTTTATCTGTGTCCTCAGGATCACCTGTGTAGTGCTCCTGGTCATGTAGTCTGCAATTTTTTCTCTGGAAATCCATTCATCCATTACAAAAGGTGGTATTCAGCCGAACTGGTAGCTGAAATTTCAACTGGTTTGCCGAATCAGCAAATACCACCTCTGGCTGGTGCCGGTGGCTCCTCCCTCCCCACCCTATATATGTTGCCTCATTACTGAGGTCCAGCCCCGACCAGATTGGGTGCATGGTGCGGTTTTAATCTGTTTTCTTTGTCTTTTTTAATTCTTTTTTTTTATATAATTTATTTCTTTTCTGTAAGCCGCCCGGAGTCCTCCGGGATTGGGTGGCCTATAAATTCATTAAATACAATACAATACAATACAATTGATTCTGATCTAAAATCAGATTTAAAAATGACAGACTACAAGAATGATATAGAAAAAGTGCTACATTGTAGATATAAAACAAACTGATGTGTTAATAATTAAAATGGATATATAAATAACAAATGAAAAGAGTGACCTGAATAATTTTCCTAAGCTTGTTAAAACAGGAATTTTTTGAGAAGGGACAAAGAACAAATTTTTAAAAAATCAAATTCCAAGACACTATTTAAAAGGATAAAGATCAAGATTATTAAAAAGTAGGAATACGAACCTGGTTTATTTGGTCAAAGTTAAAACAGATACATTGTTATCTCTGATGACTCTTAATGCACTTATGCTGATGAGGACTAAAATGGGGAGCCTTTAAGAATTTGTTTATAGATAAGAGAAGGTATGTGGAAGAAGAGATTCTTTGTTGCATTTTTTTTTAAAAGTGATAAGTTACTAAATTTGCTTATACTTGTAAAGAAGAGGGAAGTCATTTTTAACATATTTCTTCACAATATTTCCTTTTCTGCACTTTCTATTTTTTATTGATTTGTTTTTTTAAACCTATTTTTATCTCTTTAGAGGTAATTTTAATAACATTTTATATTTTTTTTTAAATCATACCAATATTTTTAACAAGGACATTGTGTATAGTAAAGATAGGCAATAGTTTCACATTCTAAATAGTATTGAGTTCAAAATGTCCTATTCAAAAATTTAAACATTTTGGACATCTCTAAAGAGTGTGCCCTGTGTTACATGTCTGTGAGCCAAGAAGTGGAATTAAAGAGCTGGAATATTGAATTAGGACCAGACCTTCAAGTCCGTTCCCAATAATGAATCTCAAATAGTTGTAGAGAAAAATGGGAAAGGGGATTACTATCTACCATCTTGAGTTGCTAAAGGGGAGGTACTGAGCAGATTATAATCCTTATGAAGATTAAAATAATAAATGTAAACAAAGAACCAAAATACAAGTTGTATTATCATAATCATATGCTCTCTTATCATTCAAATCAAACATAGTAGCAGAGGATTGGAAGGGTATATCTAGTCCATCTATTGCCTCTGAGCACCCCAGAGTCCATAATGTGAAACAAAATGCTGGATTAAGATGACACTACCTTGATCTAGCAAAACTATTAGTATATGTTTATGAAAGAATTATATTGCTTTATAACCTGACTTTGACATTTTATTTATAGTCATTTATTTTCCTGCTGCTTTTAGCTATTCTCTGTGATTAGATTTTAATTTTCGGTAACTATGGACCAAAATTAATTTGCTTTTTTCATTATGTGAGTGTGACTTCAGTTAAAGTTTATAAAAAAAAGATGGTAAAGTAATTGACAATGATATTGGGATAGTATACATGTCCCCTACATATTCCTATATGATATATATAACCTGCAGTGCTATCACATTAGAATAATGCTGCCAATTGGTGAGAAAAAGTAACTGTCTTATACATACATATATATATTTAATGGTTTATATCAGAGCTCCCCAACCTTTCCAGCTTTGTGGACCGCCCCAGAGGGAGGGGAGGAAGAGAGGGGATGGTTCTGCGTGAACAGCGAGCAAGTGCATGCATCTCTATGTGCACAAGCAGCAGGCAAGCATGCATGCCACTTACACAAAAGGAGTGTGCATGCTCTCTTGCTTGCCACTGGCGCAAGTGGAGATGCGTGCACGTGCTCATCCGCCACTTCCATGGCCCTGTTTCAAAGGGCTCAGAGCCCGGTTTATATAATAATTCAATATTTGAAAATTCTGATCTTTATTTTTAAAATGATTTCAGAGAATTGTGGCTGACAAACAGGAGAAACGAAATCAAGAACGTTTAAAGCGAAGAGAAGAAAGGGAGAAAGAAGAAAGAGAGAAGTTAAGAAGGTGGAACTCTATTACTTCTTATTGTCATACTAACATTCACCTTTGCTTTTATAATTAAGTATCCTGCATAAAGTATACATTGATCCCACAACTTCAAGCTGCTGCTAAAAATAAAAATGAAATTAAATATTAGTTTGATACATTTCCCATGTACTTGACCTTTAGAATGCAAAACATTTTGCTTTGATGAAGTAAAATATGCACATAGACTTTTTGAATGTTTTCATTAGTGTGTGATTTCTAGATTTATTTTTATTGCTTTAGTAATCAGAAAGACAAAACAAAGGAAAGAAAAAAGAGCAAGAACATATTATAATATATATGGAAAGCAACTCAGCTATTATAAACAGCATTAAAATGTGACCCCCATGGAATACCATTGTTCAATCTTTCATTATATCATTACCCAACCAGTTTATAAGCAGAGAGTGAACAAATGTAATCAATCCAAGATTATGCGTCTGCGGTACTGCTATCTTTCCAAAGTAAAATAATTATTTTTTTTTTTTGCTGTATTCCATGCTTGATTGGTATACAGGCATAACTTTGGAACTGGGACATAAGTACCTGTTGGGGTGTCTGTTGTAACTTTGACCGGTCGCTAAGAGACTTGTAAATCGAGGACTACTTGTAAGTTGATATTAATTGCTTTGTGAGGGAGATGGACAATTTCTAAATTTGATAAAAATACAAATAAATGTTAAATACATATATCAATCCTGAAATAATGTTCATATTTATATTTATATTTCCCAATATGTTCATTAAGATTTATATCATTATTTATAATGATATTAATGTGAAATAAACCACTTGATGAATTATTACATTTACAAGATTCCCTGGAATACTTATTTTGAATAGTTGACATTTGAAAAGTAAAGCTCCAATTTGTTACAAATGTTTGTGGTTATGTTCTATGAGACATCTTAATAGTGCAGTTGATAATTCCATTTGCAATTAATATAAATTCATCTTTATTTTTTCTTTATTCTTAGATCTCGTTCTCACAGCAAGAACCCCAAAAGGTAGGATGGTCTTTTTCTCTCTGTGAAAATAAAGTTATATCTATCAAATATTTAAAAAGGTTTCCTTAAAGCGAACCCATTGTGATTTTTTTGTACTATGATAATTATATGACATACAGTAAATACTTGAGACAATTATTTGTCAGGAGAGTTTTTAAATAAATCTAATAAAACTTATAAAATAGGCAGATTCAGACTTTCTAAAATTTACATGAATATAAATTTACAAATTTACATGAATATAAATGCCTACCTAAAAATGAAAAGCCACTAGAGGGAGTGCCAGTTCATCTTCCTGAGCTAGAAGTGCATTACTTAGTCCAGCCACTAAGAAAGCCATTTCTTTGTCTCCTGGAAGATACAGATTGGCACCTTGTCAGATTTCAGGGAGCCCATAAACAGATTTGGAAAGAGGGGTTACTAAAGTGTCTTGATCTACTCATTAAAGGTCATACACAGCATTATGGGTTGGACCTGGAAGCAAACTAGTAATCAGTGCAGTACAATTAGCTATTATGTACTAATGAATTATTGTCCAGCAAGCGAATGCTCACTGTTGCATAGTTTTTGAAGACCCCAAAGATAACATCAAGTTGAGCCATTCTGGCTGGATGTAACAGGCAATTTTTATTGGATCCAGGGCTGATACCTGAGGAATGGATCATATTGACATATCAACTTGATGGCTGAAAGATTCTATCAAAATTTCTGCTTGAGCTTCCAGATGCCAATCTCAATCCAAGACCCCCATCCCCCAAGTATTAGTCTTCTAAAAGAGCTTAATAATCTATCTCTGGAATCTATTTCTGAGGTCATGTGTTTTCTTAGTACTTGGTACTTTTCTTGCACATCTTTCATTACCAAATTAGGTAACATCATCAGCATTCATTGTATTAATTAGCTCATTGTGGTAATGAAACGTCTGGAAAAAAACTACAAAATCCAGAGAGCACCAAAGACCTCACAGAAACTACTTAGATTCACATTTGACTCCTGCTGTATGTATGTATACTGTGTGCACAATTGTTAGGCAAGTGAGTATTTTGACCATATCATTTTTATGCATATTTTCCACCTCCAAGCTGTATAAACTTGAATGCTTAGTTGGCATAAGCTTATCAGGTGATGTGTATTTGTGTAATGAGGGAAGATGTGGCCTAAGGAGATCAACACCCTATATCAAAGTGTGCATAATGATTAGGCAGTTTCTTTTCCTCAGGCAAAATGGGCTAAAAAAATTTTAACTGAATCTGAAAAGTCAAAAATTGTAAATTAAAAAAAAAGTTTTCCAGAGGGATGCAGCACTTCTGAAATTGCTAAAATATTGGGGCTTGATCAGAGGTGGTGTTCAGCCGGTTTGGACCGTTTCGGGTGAACTGGTAGTAGCAATTTTAACTGGTTCGCTGAACCGGCAAATACCACCTCTGGTTGGCCCGGTCGCCTCTCAACCCACCCTATATATGTTGTCTTTGCCACGCAGCCCAGCTAATTGCCTCGCCATTCACCTCCATCTCTCGCCGTTCTGCTCAGCTCACCAAAGGTAGCATGCTGCCTGCTCGCCATTCGCCTTTGGTCAGGGGCTGGGGCCCAGGGACGTGCCATTCCCCAAGGCCCCAGAGCCTCAATCTGCTCATCGTTCGCCTTGGCTGGGTCAGGAAATGGGCCATTCCCCAGCTCCAGCCTTCCCAGGGCCACCTCCTGCATTCTGCCCACTCTCCCTTCGCCATGTGTCACCCAATTTCCCCTCCTTTAAAGGCTCCGGTCCTTACTCAATCTCCCCGTTTCCTCCCTCACGACCGCTCTTTCTTCGTCCCACAACCATTCCTTCCTCCTACAGCTGGCTGCCAGGGAAGACAAGCCAGAGTTGAGCCATTGCCGCTGGACTCACTGCCAGTCCGCATCTTGCTCCCCTTGTCGCGAGATGCCTGCAGCTACCTCCTCTTTTTTTCAGTGCAAGAAGCCTCTCAGCCGCTGCCTCTTTGCCAGCCAAAACTGAGCCGGCAGTGGCAGCTGGCTGGAGTCTTCTTATGCCAAAAAAGAGCCAGAGGCTGCAGGCTTCTTGTGCAGAAAACTACCAGCTTCTGCTTCTTGAAGGCACAGAAAAAGAGCTTTAGTACCATGACCGCCATTGCCGTCCTGTTCTTTGTGCCAGCCGCACATGCACACTCCATTGCCTGCTGCGCTGGGGGGACTTGCCCGGCAGCAGGCAATGGGGCGTGCGGCCGACGCAAAGAACAGGACGGCGACGGTAATGGGACTCAATTATTGCACACTAATAGTTGCCCAGTAATTGTGCACACATAGATATTCTCCTAAAAAAGCCATAACCTCACTTTTACTTTTTTAAATATTCAGGTTTGAGGTTTACTAACATTTTGGATTGACTGAAAGCACTGTAGTTGTTCAATAATAAAATTAATCCTCAAAAATATAGTTTGCCTAATAGTTGTGCACACAGTGTATGTTTCAAGTATTTTTTCCTTGGTAATAGAATAGAATAGAAATAGATTTGCTACTGCTGCATTTGACGTTTTTGTTAATGTGCAGGTTTTACTTATAGCCTTGGAATTTCCTAATGGTCTTTCTTCCAGGTTCTGCCTAGGACTAACTCTTAGTTTGTACAAGTTCATCCAAAATTAGTTAGCTGCTGTCACCTGCTATTTAATTGAACTGATTACTGTTTTTAGACCATTGAAAATTGGTTTATATCTAGATCTAAAATGTTCTATTTCAATTTCCTTGTGACTTATTTTAAGTTAGAAATTCCTCTGATGTGTCTGCTTAATACCGCGTATACCTGCCAGAGTCTTGCCAGTGGCATGTAACAAGAGTGTTGTTTGTATTTGTTTTTAATCAATCACCGTTAAACGTCCAACACTTTTAAACTTCAATATTAAATAACTCCTTATTTCATACAAAGCACTTTAGCAGTCTCCAAACTTTTCAAAATTTTGGCAAAAGTGATTGTTCCAGTAAGTTATTTTCCTTTTATGACTTGCCTAATCGAATTGTTAGGGATTAATTGAATTAAGGATTTCTTCTCATCCATTGTATAAAAAAAAATTCAGATCTAGATCCCGAGATCGCCGTAGACATCGATCTCGGTCATCCTCCCGTGACCGAAAGAAAAGAACCCGTTCCAGGTCCCGTGAAAAGCGACATCGTCATAGGTCTCGTTCTACTAGTCGCAGCCGCAGTCGCAGTCACCAAAGGAGCAGTCATAGCTCCAGAGACAGAAGCAGAGAACCCAATTCCAAAAAAAGGTAATATTTTAGTTGGCATTTTGTTAGAAAATATTGCAACTAGGCCATCAATCTTATCTTCAACAGTAGCTGTGGTTTTTTTATTTTGTTTAATATAAGTACATTGGAACAGTATACTTCAAAAGCTTTTAATTATAGTCATCTCAGGTGCAAACGTAGGGTAGCTATAATCAAACAAGGAAATATCAGCATGCTTGGAAGATCGACAAGGTTTGCAGAAATGGGAAGAAATCTCAGGAGACAAATTCACCCCTACCCCTACTCTAATAAGTACCGTATTTTTCGGTGTATAAGACGCACCGGAGTATAAGACGCACTAAGGTTTTGAAGAGGCAAATTTTAAAGTTTTTGCAATCTGCAAACCTCCCAAAAATGACCCGTTTTTCATGAAAACAGCCCCACTTCCCCCCCCCCCCCAAAAGGGCATGCATAGCCCTTAGGAGGCTTATAGAGTGTTCCTTGGGAGTGGGGGCAAAAACTAGCAAAAAATGCCCCCTCCCAAAGGCATTAGGAAGCTTATAGAGTGCTTCTGGGGGCTGGGGAGGGCAAAATTGAGCAAAAAACAGCCCATTTTTTGCTCATTTCTGCCCTCCCTGAAAGACTCCTACAAGCTATGCACGGCCATTTTGGTGAAGGGGACGGGGTTTCAGGAGGCCAAAAATGCTGTATTTGGTGTATAAGAAGCACCCAAATTTTCAGCCTCTTTTTTTAAAGGAAAAAGGTGTGTCTTATACTCCAAAAAATACAGTGAGAAATTACATTCTCACTTGTCAGTTAAAAAAACCAGGAAAACTGAATACAGGTAGCCATCAAATTAAGCTCAAACTTGGGACTGGTAATTTCCATTGTAAGTTGTGCAGCCATAGATTGAGTTGTACCCCATTTTATAACAATTTTTACAGCAGTCGTTAAACAAATCACATGGTCTGGCTTCTCCAATGATTTTTTTTTTGCTGGAAATTGGCAAAAAAGATAGCAAATTGCAGTGACGTGATCCAAAGGATGGAACCAGTCATAAACACAGATTGTCCAAGTGCTGAATTGTAATTACATGGCCAAACGGGTGGTACAACAGCCTTAAATGGCAGTACATGTTGTAAGTTCCTTTTTGAGAGGCTATTGTAACTCTGAACAGTTGTTAAACAGCCATAAATCAAAAACTAGCTGTAGACTCAAATGGAGATATTTTGCAGCAAGTTCTTTTTTAAGGGTTTAATATAAAATTCTATATTTATATTGGAAGGGAACACCAATAACATCAATAAATTCAAAAGCAATACCAAAAAGTGAGTATAAGAGTGTAGCTAAATTTCAATTTCCTACCATGATTTGGTTTGTAACATTTTTTAATTTAATTCAGCAAGTATTTTTAATTTTATATTCCACTTTGGGACTTTTTGTTCAGTCTTGAATAATTTCAACTCATTTAAATGTGCTATGTCAGTTTATATTCAGTATGTGTTTAGTCTTCGCTTACCTAATTAAAGTAGGTAATAAAATTAATACCTGAAGTAGTAACTTTACAAACTAAGGTCTTCAAAGCTACAGAAATAAATTGCAGTATAACCAGAAATTGATAGAATTAAATTTGGCTATATAATTTTGGTTGATTTCTGTTTACAAGCCAGTCTCAGGTGAATTAATCAAGTCTTAGGTATTTTTTCAGCATTCAGTCTTCCTTAAAATTACATTTCAAAACCTATTTTTTCTTTTGATATTTTTCGCATTTATTCAGTTAGTCAAAACTTCAAATCTGATTTCCAAGTTCAGCCTTAACTTTTATAAGCATGTTACTTACAGTGAGGGAAAAAAGTATTTGATTCGTTACTGATTTTGTATGTTTTCCCACTGACAAAGAAATGATCAGCCTATAATTTTAATGGTAGGTTTATTTTAACAGTGAGAGACAGAATAACAACAACAACAAATCCAGAAAAACACATTTCAATGAACAGTTAAAATCAAATGAAAGTAATGTACATTTTCAGATGCAATAATTTTTTCTTCAGATCATCGAAAGAAAGATCTTCCAGAGATCAAGAACGAACCAGAGATCGTAACAGAACATCACGTGACAAAGAAAGTTGCCCCAGAGAAAAATCTCCAAGAGATCGAAACTGCAAAGAAAGGAAGCGATCTTATGAAAGTGCAAATGGTCGATCAGAAGACAGGAGAAGCTCAGAGGAGCGTGAAGCAGGAGAGATATAACTGGCTGTACATTCACTTGATCCTTTACCTTCCTATGAAGTTGCATACTGTGGTTTAGTTTACAGTTATTAAAAGGGACACCAGTGAGCAATTCCAATGTTTATCCATCTAGGATAGATGTACAGTGTATAAACATGGTTATAATGAAGTCTGAATTGATCCGTTTCCATTGATAATTCAATTGATGATAAGTGAAGCAGTTTCCTTTTTTCTTCTCCTCCAGTAAACTTGTAAGACATATTTTCAAAGATCTATCTTCAAGATACCAGGTTTATGTACCAACATAATAGATTTAAATGTTTTCTTCTCCAATACAGGTTATAGTGAACAAAACTATAGTGTGCTCTTTGCTTTGGATGCTTTCAAACCTTTATAAGCTCTTCTAGTTTTATTCTGTCAAACAGCAGCACTGAATCATTTTTAAAGAGGTTGAGTGGGTTCCAGGCTTTTATTACCACCAGAAGATTGAGTTCTCAGCTCCTTCTTGAGAACTGAA